>NC_056745.1:898935082-899045082 GCF_019279795.1 Protopterus annectens
GTGAACTTTGTTAGCCAGAGGCCTTCTGTGTTAGCCTGTACTTCAGTGAAGTAGATACCAAACAGAAGAGGCCCCAGGACGGAACCCTGTGGTACTCCACTTGTCACTGCTTTGAGGTCAGATTTGGAGTCTGCAACTTTTACAGTGTAGGTTCTCTCAGTGAGCCAGTTGGCAACCCATCTTGTGACGTAGGGTTTATACCTAGTTTAGTGAGTTTAGCTATAATTCCAGAATGGGGATGGTATCAAAAGCCTTGGCGAGGTCAAGATAGGCTGTGTGAACCACCTTACCCTCATCTACGGCTTTGGTGACTGCCTCAAAGAAGTCGATCAGGTTCAGGAGACATGATCTGCCTTTCACAAACCCGAACTGGGTGGGATCCAGAGTTTGGAGGTTACCAATGTCTTTGTTTATGAGTTCCATGATGATACGTTCCATGGCCTTGCAGACCAGGCTCATCAGGCTAATAGGTTGATAGTTCCTAGGATCAGTGGTGGCTCCCCCTTTGTGGAATTGGATAACTGTTGCTGTGTGCCATTCAGTGGGCACAAAACCTGATGCAAGGCTATTATTGAACATGGTACTTAAGTGGAGAGCCAGTTCATTCTGAAGTTCATGTAAAACGCAGCCTGGGATGTTGTCCAGTCTCATGAATGCTGTGTTTTTGGCTTTAGAGAGTGCAGCTTTTACCTGCACAGTTATGATTACAGGGACTCTGCATTCTTCCTGTATATATATGGGCCCTTTAGGAGGTGGGGGGGGTAAAGTTAGCACTGAACCTATCTGCCAGGATGTTGGCAATATCAGTTGGTTCTGTAATTTTCATGCCTTTGTGCTGTACTCAGAGCAGATCTAGGTGTTGCCATCGAGATTCTTGACATAACTATAGAATGCTTTGTGGTTGTCCTTGGAATTAGTGGCGATTTTGTTTTTGTAGCTAGCTTTGGAGGATCTTATAAGGGATCTCAGCTTCTTACTGAGGCTGACTAGGGAGCTCCTCCACTCATGGGATTTTACTCTCTTTTGCAACAGTTTCTTCCTTCTGTTGTACAGTTTGTTTATGGCAGGGGACTACCAAATTGGCTTCCTTTTTTGAAGGATAGCATCTTGGTTCTGTTTGGGATAGCATCTTGGTTCTGTTTGGGATAGCACGATCCATGCACTTGTGTAAGTGCTTATAGAGTGCATTTGTGTAGGATTCAGCAGTTGTAACTGTATTGTCCATCTGCATGGGTGTCATGAAGTTCACCACTTCTGTCTTAAGAAGCATGAAGTTGGCTTTGGAGAAATTTTTTACTGTGGTTTCCTTAATGGGGAGTGGAGGTGGGATGTGGATATCAAGGGTGATTAGCTTATGGTCGGATCGGACCAACAAGGAGTTGACCAGGTGTGGAACACCAGTCACTCATGTTGGAAATGACTAGGTCTAGAATATTGTTTCCGTTGGTGGGGGTGTGGATAAGTTGATCTAGGGCATTGGAGTTTATGAATTCCAGAAAGCGTTGAGCTAAGGAGTTAGTACGCGAGTAGTTTTCCCAGTTAATGGTGGGGTAGTTGAAGTCACCCATTATTAGGGTGTTTGGTTGAACCCTAATATTTTCCAGTACATCAAGAAAAGAGGAGTGGGAATCCTGGGGCATGGTGGGGGATCTGTAGCAAGCTACAATTTGGATTGCAGTTTTGCCCAGAGTTAGTTGCACTTGGATAACCTCGGATGCATTATGCTGAGCAACTAGCCTGGAGGTGTGGATATCCTTAATGAATATGGACACACCTCTGCCTTTGGTGTTTTGGTCCAGGTTACATGGCCGAAAAGTGTGTTATGAGTTATAGCCTGATAGTGGAGGGGTGCTCTCTCGAGCCTTGAACCAGGTCTCAGTCACTGCACAGATATCGATGTTCTCCATTTTAAGGAGTGCCTCGAGTGAGTGCATTTTGAGATTTAGACTTCTAGCATTGAGTAGCATTACCCTCAGTTTTTGCTTGCCTGTTCCTGTTATGCTGGTGAATTTGTTATTTGAACCCTGCCTAAAAAGGCACTATAGGGGCAGCAAGAGCCTTATCCAGTATCTGGAATCCCAGGGGCAACAGGTGCAGGCCATCTGTGACAAAGCATCATGGTCTGTCGACCATGTCATCCCAAGCAGACAGATACTGGATCCCCTTAGAATGACACCAGAAGCTTAGCCAATTGTTGAAGTCAATCATTTTGTCCTTGTACTGCGGTATCATTCTGGGCGATGGCAGAATGCTACTCAGGGCTAGGTTCATACCTGCCTGGGCTACAAGATCAGAGAGCTCTTCCATGTCTCTTTTCATGTAGTCCAGGGAGGTACATCTCAGGTCATTCACACCAACATGGACAATGACAGAGTTATATTTGTACTTGTTGTGGAGTGACCTGAGTGCGTGGGTTATGTGGCGGATCCTGGCACCCGACAGGCAGCTGACAGTAACCTTCTCCTTGTTTAGCCTGGTGAGTGGGACATCAGTGTGCCTGACTATAGAGTCACCTATGACTAGTGTGTTGGGTACGTTGTTTTGCCTTATTGGCTGTGGTGGAGTGGCACACTGAGTCTGTGTCTATGTATGTGTCATTTGGGTTGTGGTGGGGGATGGAGGTTGCTTGCGTTTCTGCTTTGGAGGTCTCTGTTCCTCATAATTCCAATTCTAAAAATTCCTGCAGTTTCCTCACCTCAGAATTTCTCACCTATATCATTTTTTTTTCCTTTCACAAGACAGTGAAAGACTCCTTTATGATCAATTATATGACAATCATACTAAATATGAGATACTAATCACTTCTCAACAAGGTTTCCATGATGGACACAATCCCCCAGATTTACTATTCCTCCATGCAGGACTAGCTTAGTCCTGCATGGAGGGGGATGTTTAGGAGCAGGATGGCAGCGCACCATGCATAGTAATGAGGCATGCTGCCTGAACCCCTAATCTTACACGGAGCATGTAAGAGTGCAGGGGGTGTGTTTGAGAACAGAGCTCTCAGAATATACATGCCCCTGCAATGAAGAACAGCAGAAAGGGGTAAGAAATGAGTGAGACTGCTCATAGGTGTCTGCATATCACCACCAACAGTCCCCCTTATGTACAGCAAAAGTATACAGAAATAAAATGAACAAACCCATGTTTTTTTTTAAATCCGATTAAAGCTAACCGTAGGTGTGCTGGTGTGCCCATCGCTTAGTTACGGTTAATGCAACTTAAATGGCTGAAGAGGATAACAAGGAAGATATATGCAAATGAACCAGCATAGCAATAGTGTAGTGGGCAGTGCATTCGCCTTACAAGCAGGCATCTCCAGTTGGAGTCCCACTGGAGGACATAACATTTTCCATGGCAAATCACATTATGACTAATATTTTTGTTGCATAACCCACCAAATAACATATATTTATGAAATGGAGTACTGCAGTAAATGCACATGTGAGGTGTCATTGTCAGAATGTATAAAGCACTAGTAAGCAGGTTTAAGCACCAATAATCAGTAGTAAGCATATTTAAGCACTAGTAAGTGAGTTTTAGCCCGTTTGCACAGGGGTAAGCAATGTGCACACAGGTTAAGCAATTCTGAAGCTAACGCTCTGTAAGCATATGTAACCAGGGGTTAGCATTGCTTTCCCTCGTGCCAACCCATGCAAACCTGCTTACAAATGCTCAAAAGTGCCTTAGTCACTGTATCCAATGGCCCTTGTTCTGCCCATCAACAAAATAAGCAGCTATGCAGGTCTTGAACCCAGGACTCTATACACTACAGTCACAATAGTTAATCACCAAGCCATCACAGAAGTACAGAAGAATGAGGCATCAGCAAACAAGTCTTCACCATAGTAAAACCAAACTGAACCTGTGAAAGGAATCAGTATACAGATATATGTGCCTTAACCCACTACATAACATAAATATGTGAATTGGAGTAAAGCAGTATGCCCAGAATTCAGGTGTAATTGTAATTGAGTGTTGAAATCCTCAATAAAATACAAGGACCCCATACAGTGTACGTACACATGAATCATGGACACCAGGCATACATATAAGGTGTAATGAATAATAACTCAATGCCAAAAAGGAATTATAATGCAAAGTCTAATGTAAGCAACCCTAAGCATTGTACAGACCAGCTTAGGTCTGGTAAGCAATGTTGTAGGCCAGCTAACTAAATGTGGCCAGTGTTATACCCCTTTAAATAATGCCAACCCTAGGTAAGCAGGTTTGCCCATAGCCTAGCCTTTTCAAAACCAGCTAATCACGGAAAAGTGTGGGAAATTGGCCCTGCTTAAACCCAAGAGGCAGGACTACATCTCATAACTGGTTGTAGCTTCCCCTTGCAGGCACAATGGCAGTAAGGGGAGAAGGTGTGCACTTTTGGGCACAGCACTGGTGCATCCAGGAGTCCAGAATCATGGCAGGACTCCTTGTCAAAGACCATGATCAGAGACTGTTGCAGGGCCAGTACTAGGGCTCCCAATATAAGGTGGAGGCCTGGGACCATCTCGCCCGTGACCTCTCCAGTGCCACTGGCATACCTTGAACTGGTGAGCAGGTCAGACATCACTATGCCAACCTGAAGCAGCATAAGGGGGGGGGCCTCTTGGACTAGTAGATCCAAGAGGCTAGAGTGGCAGGGAATGCTCCAGTTGTCTGTAATTATCACCCCACTATGTATGTAATAATTGCCAGCTCAGGTATATCATGGATAGGTATGGCTAAACATTTCTCTTATGTCCCTCACAGCTGCAATACAGCGGGCCGTGAACCAGGAGGCCCACATCAGTCACCTGACGAGGTTGCGACACGAGGCAGGTCAGTAATACTCATGCATTTACTGTCATAGGAAATAAAACTAAAAGTAGTAGTAAATAATTTGGCTGTATAAAACCTGCATTGTTCAAAGCAAGTACTGCATACACTGGAGAATATGGCAGGAAGAGTCTCATATAGTATGTACATAAATAAAAGTGTAACAGCCTGGCAATAAAGGTCTAACTGCTGGACTGCATGTGTATACTCTGGTATCATATGGTAATGTAGATTTGCAATCATGTAATAGTACTGTTGTATTAAGCATTGTTACCCACACCGTGCAACATAAATTGAATGTGTAGGAATGCCTGTATATAACTGGTGTATTCTTCAGAGGCTATTTTTGCACAACTGAGAGACACACAGACAGAAAACAGGGAAAATGCAGCCAACAAAACCCAAATAGCACATGCAACTGAGATGTGAACTGTTGTTTTGTTTAGCACACACAGCCATGGTTTGAATCCTGCCAGTGTTAGTAGTCTGCATACAGAATCATACCCCGCAACTGTACAGATATGTCCAGAATGTCCAGTAAAGTAGCCCATATCTGTTGCCTGTCAACCTGCCCCCTAGAAAATTAGTGGGATGAACACAGACTTATAGGCAGAAAACAGGAAATACAACTGTTTGACACATCTATGAAAACAAAGCTGACACACTAGCAACTGTCCAAATCCTTATGAGACTAAGAAGCCACGTATGTCCCATTTACACCCCAACTTGTCAAGCTGTGGCCAGAGTGTGTACAGTAACAGAGGGAGATGTATGTGCATAATAGTAATGTGGAATCTGGTACAGTGTGTGGTAACATTCAGGTAGTGCTTACAAACATTTCTCCCACAGGTCTGCCAGATTCCAACACTGTGCCCAGAAATACAAGAATGATAGCCTGTACTGGTACTGTTTACATTGGTATTATATGGCATTGCAACTGATGCAGTTGCTCTGAATAATGAGGTATTACACATCACTGTCAACCACACTGTTCTACAAAATATTACTGTCTAGGAGGTCTGTATAAGAGTGTTGTTATACAAGGTTAGAATGCAAAAGCACAGGGGATTAATAAGACAGAAAGCAGATAGGAGATATACAGCAATATCTATATAGCAGACACAACTGTGATGGACAGTGTTTAAGTTGCAGCAGACACAGCCATGGTCTGAATCCAGGGAGTGGATGTAGGCTGCATACAGAATTATACCCTACAACTGTACAGATGAGGCCAGAATGTCCGGTATATGGGCTCGTATCTGCTGCCTATCCCCCGCCCCCTGATAAGTCTGTGTGATGATACCACATGTTTCGCCAGCAAACAGGGAATACAAGTGATTGTCAAACATCTATGAGAACAAACCTGTCACTGTAGCAACCCCCAAAGCTGTTAGGAGAGTAATATTTCAAGTATGTCCTATCTACACTCCCATGCTGTCAAGCTGTGACCAGAGTGTGTACAGTAACAGAGTAAGAGGTATGTGCATAATACTAATGTTTAATCTAGAAGATTGTGTGGCAACAGTCAGGTAGTGCTAACAAATATTGCTCCCACAGGTACATCGGATATGAACACTGTGCTGAGAAATGAAGACCGTTATAACCTGTACTGGTACTGTTCACTCTGGTATAGTAGGGAATTGTGAGTGTTGCAGTTTCTCTGAATAATGAAGTATCACTGATCACTGTCACCCACACTGTGCTACATAATATAACTGTGTAGGAAAGCATGTATATGTGTGTCAGGTCACTAAAGGTGGAAGAGGGCAATATTCTAGATATGTCCTGGCACACCAGCATGTGGTCAACACATGACCAGAGTCTGTGCAGAAAGAGTTGGATAGCTATATGCCCAACATCAACCCAGAATCTGGGAGTATGTGTAGTAACAGTTAGTGTAAACAAACATTCCCTCCACAGGTATACCAGGTAAAAGGTGTATACTGCAGGTAAAACCAGTTCATGTGTAACGATGACGGCAGCCATATCACTGTCTAAATTAAGGCTATAGGGTAGTGTAGTAAGACTTGTAAGGTACAGATAACAGCACTGACTAGGAAAGTAATGTGGACTACAGGAATATACTACTTGTTAATTGACATCTTTCTCTCCTCCCCACCATATCACCAACAATAATCAACATACCCACCCCAACTGGTATGTAATGACACCTATGTTCTGATAATGTCCAATTGTTTGATAAATATTTTAATTGTTCCCATGCATGTGCGATATTGAATTATTCCAAGCCATCAATGTACCTGCATGCTGTTCTTATTACCACTGTGGTCCCATATATGCATGTTTTCTGTTTGCTATGCAACTGTTCCATATCTGGTGTCTAGGTTAATGGGAATATCTATGCATGCTGTTATACCTAACCCTGGAATGTGTTGACTATTACTAACCCACATATGATGATGAAATCTAAACACTATAGCACGCTTGGGGAGGCCGGTCCCAGGAGACCCACCTGTCCCACCTCAGCTGACCATGGCACCAGGCACCAGCATGTCTGGGGCCCAATCTGGGACATCCCTGTCCATTGGTCCTGCACCATCTTTGGATGGATCCTCCTCAGGGGATGGGTCTCACCCCCCCCTGGGAGCGGGCATGGACAGGCACCTGTCACCAGTCACCAGGTCTGGGTCATGGTGCGTAGAGGGATCAACCAGCAGCTTGGTGATCTTCTACGCCATCTAGAGGGCCACATGTCCCAACTAGAGTGTCAGTCTGGCTCTGCCACTCAGCTATCAGCATAGCCACCATCGGGGCTGTGAAGGTGCAGTGGTGACTGCCCATGGATGGGGACGTCAGCCCACTGTTTCCACTAGGGTCTCATTGGCTTCAGATTTCCCAACACCCCTCCCCATCAAGGTATTTGCCCCCCACATGTGTCATATACTGCCCCTCTATGCATCTTGTTTGTCTTGTCTGTTAAACTACCCAACTTACCTCCCCAAATATACCTACTACCCCTCCCCAACATCCCACTCTCACCTGAAAAAAAGGGCAATCTGTTCCCACAAAAAAATCATGCCCCATACATAGCTGTCCATTTCACACACATGTTTACTGGACACATGTAATCCGGTCTAATTGGCATCACAACTTATTACTGTTGTCCTCACCCTCTCCCAGGGGTTTGAGTGCACAAATGTACCTCCAAATTCAGTGTATATGCACAGCTGTTGCTGTAGAAGAAATGGGCAGCTATGGACCTTTCATGTACCCTTCCCGCGCATCTCTGGCTAGTATCCCTACTGTCTTTCCCTCTTTGTACCCCTTTTTTAATCACTTTCCTATCAACTCCTTTTTCTTTTCTTTTAAAGAAATTAGTGCGAGGGTAAGCAGGAGTAAGCACTTTTAAGCAGCAGTAAGCGGGTTTAAGCCTGTTTGTGCAGAGGCAAGCAATGCCTACACTGGTTAAGCACTTTAGAAACTGAGTATAAATAACTGTAACAGGAAGTTAGCAGTGCTTACCTATGCACAAACCCACGCAAACCCGCTTACAACTGCTCAAAAGTGCCTTAATCACTCTGTATCCAGTGGCCCTTGTTCTGCCCAGCAGCAAAATAAACAGCCTCTGCAAGGCTCAAACCCAGGACCCTGCACAACATAGACAAAGTGATTTATTACTAAGCCATGTTAGATGTACATAACCCTGATGTATTTACAAACATATCATCCAGCCCAGTCATTCAACAGTGCAAAGAATGTATTCCAACATGTAGATGTATGTGTGTGTGCAAATATATTAATATCTAAACAGATACAGGATAGCTATATATATATATATATATATATATATATATATATATATATATATATATACATATATACAAATATATATGAACATATATACATGCAAATGCCTACATCTATATATCTAAATATATACAGCAAGTTATATATATGTAAGCAGATATATATATCTATATAGGTATATATGGACATACATCTGTAGATAACAATGGGAAAATAATTAAAACATATATGTCCACATGCACCGTTAATGGGGTTGAGAGGCCCCAAACACTATACGTCTTGTACAAGTAGATATACCCCCCATAGCCAAACATGTCCGCCTTGCAATACACTACCAAGTGTTGCAAATCCCATAACCAGAACCTGACACAACATGGGCACAAGATGTTAACAGTACTGCATCCCACCTGTAAGATGTCAGGCTGGTATTAGTAACATATCATGCAGTACAGTCTGGCTCCCATTGGAAACATACAATGTCGAAGCTATCAACATCCCTAGGATACATATACACAGACACATATATGCAGATCCAGATATATATATATATATATATATATATATATATATATATATATATATATATATATATATATATATATATACATACATATATATATATGTGACTAAACATACACATGCAGAGATATGTACAGCAAGATAAATATGTAGCAGGTGCACACAATATGGAACAGCCACTATGCCTGCAGTTAACACATTAACAACTGGACACTGTAAGAGCCACCCATACAAATCACAATCATTGCCTGAAACATATTCCCACAGAGAGGTCATAGGATATAATGCCACACACAGGTTTGCATAAATGGAAAACCTTTATTTGTGTATTATTACAGTTGTATATGCCATGTCATATAACTGTTCAGACACTGACATCCATATAAACAGAGTAATGTAACTGTGAAACAGTTATACTAATATAGTAGTCTGGAAAGGTTTACAAATGTTGCTGTTCAGGCCGAGCCTTCAAATAGTACAATAGTAAAGACAGACTGGGCCACAGGATACAAAGCAATCAACAGTAAGTAATGCAAATGTATAGTTCGGCAGCCTCTATCTACACTCTGTACACAATCCCTAGGGGGTAAAGACCTCAGTTGACAGAATGGGATGTATCTGTTACACAACAAGGCATAACTGACACCATCACTGGCAGCAGTACATCTAGCAAGTATCTAGACATGACATCTCACTGGGTATGTAAACTAAGCTGCTAGGCATGTAACAAAGCACCGTGCAGGCTATAGGCAGACTGGCTCAACACTGACCAATATTTCTTATTGGGGAATGCACATGTACCTGCATATATAGCAGGCTCTACAGACATCAAAACACAAAATTGACAAACAACTGCTAAATCCACAAAGCAGGACCTGAAGGAGCCAAAAGGAAATCCAACAAGCTACACCATCTTATATGTAATGTATGTTTTTAGGACAATGTGTAATTTTACACTTTGTGGGTAGTTTTATTGATTTTACACTTAACATCAAGTAAGTTATAAAATAATATGTTATTTTGTGGGGTTGTAAGTGAGCCTTTGCAAGCTTACACATTCATGGATTTGAAACTGGAAACTTACTCTCACTTTAGGAAGTAGGTGGAGTTAATTTGTTTAATGGTTGCCGTATCTTCGGATACTTATTGTTTAAACATCTAACTGTTTGTTAAATTGATTACTTTTACTAATTAGTTAATTGAATATATTTGAATTCTTTTTTATAAAGTGTGGTTAGAGCTTTTAACTGTGCTTCTGAAGAAGTCTGCTCATCGTGCAGACAAAAAGCGCTTCAAAGTACTACATTAAACTTTTTACATTTGGTGTAGCTCGTTGGATTTCCTTTTGGCTCCTTCAGGCTCTACAGACATGCCATAGCATAGAGTACAATGCATCAGTGTGAAAGTGCATAACCACAGCTAATGTGAACACAGCCACGTATGGTACGCTAGCGTTATATTACAGTATATGGACTATTTGTTCAACACCATCCTCATATGTGCCACTCACACACTAACCCTACTTATACTGGGCCACTACACAGTGTGGTTTGATGCCTGTCTGTGGTATGGGACATGTGTGTATGGCCCTACAAACATTTAAGCCTATAGGGTAACATACAGTGGAGCAGCATGTAACATCAGATAGAATGGGATCAAGAACAATGACATCTACCACAATCTGTACACAGGCCAATGTACATATTATCAATACACACACTATCAACATTCACCATACATACACAGACCTCAGTACTGTACACACAACCACAGAATGTTCAGTTGATGTCATCAGATTTAACCCCTACTATACATAACATGTGTAGCAGTCTGTTATCTCACTGGCTTGTTATCAGTGATGATGTCACTAATTATTGTGTACAGCACATATGCACCTCTTACTGCATTACATATGTACAAAGGTTGACAGAGTTGTGGCTGGAGGCACATACACAGGGCCAATATTGACATGTTGCTGTGATAACCTCATACATTTACTGTTGTAACAAGGTTTGTTGCAACATATGTCCTATAAGGGATATGAAGTCAGTAACTCTCATGGATGTCACCATCTACAGACTGCAATCCTCACACTACCTCCTGCAGTCCACAAATAGGTGCTCTGTGGGTAACACATGAAACAAAAGGCACCACACACTGCCCAATCTGCAGATGACCCTACAGATGGGGTTCCCTCATAAACATAGCACTGACATGGCAGTTATTAAAACATGTAGGACAGCCATATCCACACACACCCTGTTAAACCAACATTACTCCAAATGCAGTATAGCAGCACTTACAGTCTGTAGTCTGGTCATGCACATCTCCCTCCTGTGTGTTGCTCTGTTTCCACAGTGTATGTTGTTATAGGTAAATCCCCAATCCATCTGAGATGCTGTTTGCCAAACAGCAGAATAAGTTTCTGCTCACAGTGAATGAAAAGGCCCAACATGATGTTCCTCGATATTGGAGTGTGTTTCCATGCAATTGGCAATGGGAATGTTACCACAGCTGTTCCACATGCAATCAGCTAGAGCAGGGCTGGAATTCATGCAGTGTCTATCAGCCGATCATAAGCATCAATTAAAATACACATGCTGGTGCCTAAGCAAAGCAGATGTAGGTCTCCACATCCACCAGGGAGGGAGTGAGAGAGGCAGACAAAGGCAAAGTAAAGTCAGGGAGGGGTGGGAGAGTAAACCATAAGCTTGTTTGTGTCACACACCTACCAGCACAGGGTATCAAACCCCTGACGATTATGTCATGCTGTCACATTTCTATGCATTTATCGGATGCATCACATAGGTATATGTTAAGGAGCCCTCGAAATTTATATGTGATGGTGAGTGGCATCTGCAACAGGGATATGGTTGCTATATGGTAGGTGTAGTACACATGCCTGTCCGGATGAACAGGTGCCAGTATCAACACAGCCACACTCTCACAGGGACATACACACACTGAGACACATAGCAGGGTGAGGAATACAACTCATCACTAGTGAGATTGCCACAACACATTACTGTGCAGGTATCACATGCACCACAGGGGTCATACAGAGGTTATATGGGCAAAGGGTATGTGGATGTGTCTTACATTGGACAGCATGCTTCAGTATGCCAATAGGAGCTATAGTGAGTGTGAATGTGATCATACACATCATACAACACACACACTCTCACACACACACACACACACACACACACACACACACACACACACACACACACAAAGCCAGTACTGACATGCATGGGTGCATTGCTTCATGGGTGTGCAGTGGTTGACTGTGCCAGACAGCTATACAAGGCTAGGTGATGGGTATATCTTGGCATCAGCCCACATGACAATGGTCTGCGTTGTGGCTCAGGGGTGCAGTTTCTGGATTTGCCCACACAGGTGGGTATTGTATTCACCATCCAGTCACCTGGGTGACTATTGTGTGTGGCCAATGCTGTGCATTGCTTGCCATGTATGTGTTCCTTAGTCCATGACATGGATGGTGTCTGGGATGTACACACCTCCCACATGCATGTGCAGTGACATGTGGAACTGTACCTGAGGTATCTGGCCCATGTTGTGTACACAGATTATCATCAGATGTGCCAGTCCTGGCCTCATGTGGCGGGAACTGGTAATGGACAGCAGGTTTACCCTGCACCTACATTGATAGCATGATACTGGCATTCCCTGGTGTCACTGGCATCTGTCCATTCAGGACATGTTTTCAGGCATGATATGTCCTTTGTGGGTCACATTTGATGGCACCACTGGTGTTGCAGGTGTCTACTGGGGAACATGGGGAAGGTGCACTGCTGGCATGTACGTGCCTATTGGACAGATGGACAGGGTGCCATGCCCTCTGCAGCCCACTGCAATCACACCATGGTTACTATCAGCGGGTAATATGCAGGGTACTACCAACATAGCAGTAGTTGCCTAGGCAAGTGTGCGTGTGTGTGTGTGTGTGTGTGTGTGTGTGTGTGTGTGTGTGTGTGTGTGTGTGTGTGTGTGTGTGTGTGTGTATGAGGCATGGGTTGAAAGTGTTATCTGCGTAATACTAGGGTTGCTAACTTTGTTTGCCTGGCCTTGATGTCACATGTAGGGGTATGGATTTGCACCCCAGCCTCTCAGCTATTTCACATCTATTATCCCTGTATGGTGGACATTGTGATATATACTAGGGCCACCATATAAGAAACCTACAAAACCCACCCCACATTGAGCCCAATTGTTACACACTCACACCCACCTCCACACAGGATACGAGTTACAAACACAGACCCACACCTGTCATGTCTGGGATTAGAACTCCTAACTAATAGTTTATTACACTATGCAGTTATAGGCCATGCCACAGAGATTACTGGAGTACTCCTTCCCCAAAGGTGTATTCACACTGAATGACATCAGCAGGATTGCCAAAGTAGGGCATTTTAATTGTAGTGAGTGTGGCTAGGCTAAAATGCATTGCTCCCTACACAGACATTGAAGCACACACAAAACATCCACATCCAACATGTTTGGGAATAGAACCCCTACCAGAGTTCTATATCACACTACAGCATGAAGATGCTATAGGATGCACCACGGAGATTACTGGAGTACTCCTTCCCCAAAGGTGTATTTCACAATGAATGACATCAGCAGGATTGCTAAAGTAGGGCATTTGAATTGTAGTAAGTGTGGCTAGGCTAAAATGCATTGCTCCCTACACAGACATTGAAACACACACAAAATATCCACAACTGACATGTGTGGGAATAGAACCCCTGCCAGAGTCCTATATCACAATACAGCATGACGCTGTTATAGGATGCATCACAGGGATTAGTGGAGTACTCCTTCCCCAAAGGTGTATTTCAAAATGAATGACATCAGCAAGATTGCCAAAGTAGGGCATTTGAATTGTAGGGAATGGGGCTAGGCTAAAATGCATTGCTCCCTACACAGACAGCGAAACACACATAAAACTGAACTGAAAGTTCGACTGCTGAGTCCTACACTAAGGCACTGTACGAGCACATGCACACATGCATGAACTGTGCCATCCTAAATAGAACCAAGATGCTCTCCTCCAAAAAAAGGAAGCCAATCTGGTGGTCCCCTGCCATAAACAAACTTTTCAATAAAAGGAAGAAACTGTTGCAGAAAAGAAGAAAATCTCACAATGCAAAAAATTCCCTTACCAGCCTCAGTTATAAGCTGAAATTCCTCATAAAATCCTCCAAAGCTAGTTACGAAAATAAAATTGCCAAAGATTCCAAAAACAGCCACAAGGTTCTATAACTATGTCAAGAATCTAAATGACAATGCCCAGATCTGCTCTGAGCTACAACAGAATGGCATTAAATATACTGATCCCAAGGATATTGCCAATATCCTGGCAGATCGATTCAGTGCCAACTTCACCTCCCTCTCACCCGCTAAATGGCCCATCTCAATACCAGAAGATTGCCAAATTCCGGTAATAATGGCCTCACAGGTAAAAAATGCACTCTCCAAAGATAAAAATACAGCATCCATGGAACCAGAGGACATCCTGGGCTGTGTACTACATGAATTACAAAATGAACTGCCACCTCACCTAAGTGTCATGTTTAATCATAGCCTCACCTCATGCTTTGTGCCCACTGTGTGGTGCACAGCTGCAGTTATCCCACTCTGATGAGCCTGATCTGCAAGGCCATGGATCTTATAAACAATGATATAAACTGCCTGGAACTTATAAACAAAGATATTGGCAACCTTCAAACACTGGACCCCACCCAGTTTGGGTTTGTGAAGGGCTGATCTTGTCACCTGAACCTGATTGACTTCTTTGAATCAGTCTCCAGAGCCGTGGATGAGGGTAAGGCTGTCCACACAGCCTAACTGGACCTCACTAAGGCCTTTGACACCATCCCCCACTCTGGTATCATAGAGAAACTTACTAAGCTGGGCATTAATCCCTACATCACTTGATGGGTTGTCAACTGGCTTACTGACAGAACCCACACTGTAAAAGTGGCTGACTCCAAATCCAGCTCCAGACAAGTGACAAGTGGAGTACCTCAGGGTTCAGTCCTGGGACCACTCTTGTTTTGCATCTACTTCTCTGAAGTACAGGCCAACACTAAGGGACTCTGGCTAACAAAGTTTGCAGATGACTGCAAACTGGGAGCCATTATTTAATCCCCAAATTATGTGGATACTCTACAAAAGGGTGATACAGAAACAAATGCTTGGTGCTAGAGCCATGGGCTCAAGCTCAATGCCAAGAAATGTATAATTATCCCCTTTGGGAAAAACATGTACCTGTGAATTATCACATAGGTGGCAGTACACTAAACACCAAAAATGTGATAAGAGACTTAGGGAAACAGGTGGACAGGGGTCTCACCTTCGATAACAACATCACCACAACAGTCAGGAAATCCTTCTGTGTGACACACCTCATCACTAAGGGCTTTTCATCCAGAAAAAAGGAGATCATTGTCCCACTGTACTCATCCCTCATTAGACCCATTATAGAATACAATGCCCCATTTGGTATGTACCTCTCAAGACATCTGCAACAAGTGGAAAGGCCACAGCAATACCTCACTAAATGAATAACAGGCCTAAAGCAGATGCCCCATGTTGACCACCTTAAAAAACTCCAGCTATACTCTGTTGCATATCATCAACTCAGAGGCGATCTCTGCTTAACATAAAAGGCCATGTCAAACCCAGAGCTGTTGGACATGCTACACTTAAAAAAATCCCAATCCCTCAGAGCCACATGCTCCCGGGATGTAAACCTTGTCATCACAATAAACAAAACATGCTGGAGGGATAGGTTCTTGACCCAGAGACTCCCCAGACTCTGGAATAGACTGCCCATGCATGTCAAGCAGAGTGCCTCCTTGGACCTCTTCAAAAGGAACCTTGACAATTAGATTGGAGAAAGGAAATTCACCCTGGGGATCACGTCAGTCACCCTGCTAGACAGGGGTCCAGAGAAGTAAATAGTGTGGGAAGAAATAGCCAGGGAATTGTTATGGCTAGGCTTGTATAGGCCCTAGGGCCAATAGCCTAGCACCAACCTATGAACTTATGAAAACATCCACACCCAACATGTGTGGGAATAGAACTCCTACCGGAGTTCTATAGCACAATGCTGTTATAGGATGCACCATGGGGATTACTGGAGTACTCCTGCCCCAAAGGTGTATTTCACAATGAATGACCTCAGCAGGATTGCCAAAGTAGGGCATTTGACACATTTAACACATGCACGCACTTACGCCTAGGGCCAATTTAGAGTGTCCAATCCACCTACAGCATGTCTTTGGGATGTGGGAGGAAACCGCAGCACCCGGACGAAACCCACGCGACCACAGGAAGGACATGCAGACTCTGCACAGAAGGCACCTTAGCCGAGGATTGAACCGGAGAACCTCTTGCTGTGAGGCAGCAACGCTAACCGGTGCACCACTACGGCCACCCATCTTATAGCTACCATCTCTACAGAATGTATATTTATTATTCCTCATATTCTTTTCCCTCCATGCATTTAGTCACTCACTGCATTTTCTTTAACACTTATTATGTGTGCTATAATCCATCCTCTTAAATAGTCCATCCTTTGTGATGCCTGCATAACAATGAAGCCCCCCTTCATTTCCATTTCTGGACTATCTCCTTTTATCTACAACTCCTAAATGACTTCTATAATATCTCCCTTAATCCATGTTTGATGTGCAGATATTCACGATAAACTATAGCCTTTATTTAATTTATTTTATTTATATTTATGTCTTGTGGATCATGTTAGAGTCATGAATTTGTGGCCCTTTTTAATGAAAGACACAAGATAATATTCATAGTAACTAAGCCAATTATCCATATTTGTCTGCAATATTACTGTATTAAGGGATTCCAATTCATATATAACATAGGGGAAGTCCTGCAATTTTTTAGAATTACGCAGAAAATATAGTTATTATATAAAAAAAAATTTCTATTAGGGAAGTATTAAAGGAAGCTGAGTGAAAATTGTACAAGTAGGTTTGTGAACAATTAAGAAGTGTAAAAGGATGGAAACACTGAAAAATGGAGGGTTTATTTTCCCAGCAATTATGACATCAGTTTTAGGTGTAACATGGTTTGCCTTAATTTTTTATAAACAAATAAGAATGTATTTTAAAAGAGTAAAAAGATATAATAAAACTTGGAGATCATTTAAGAAAATCTTTAACTTTCTATGAGAGATATTTTTATGTTTCTGTTATTGTTACTGTTATTGCCCTTCTTTTTTGCATAGGACTAGTATGCATCCACAACATGTTTTTACCAGTGTAGTACATGGACAGAGTCTGAGAGTAGCAAGATTGACATGTAACAATGAAACACTGCATGGGAATCTAGAAACGCTTAAATCTGAGTTCATGGGTCGTGGGTATGGTGAGAAGGCTGTATCTGAAGCTATAAATAACACCATGAGGAAAAGGGGTGGTAGAGCTAAACCTTACTTTTCGAAAAGTGAAAATGTAGTTAAATCAAATCGCAAGCATACACAAGGGGTACTGCTGGTTTTATTGTACAGCTCGGATGTTAAGCACATTAGGAAGGTTCTGTATAAGAACTGGCATATTTTGCATACAGATCAGTCTATTGTGGAAATAGTAGGTACACATCCAAGAGTGATTTATAAAAACAAGAATACACTCAAACAACTCTTATCCTATCCCAGCAATAAGCAAGTTCAACAGTCCCCATGTGGAGGCACTATGAGATGTAATGGTTGTAACTTTTGTGAGTTTATCAATGAGAGTGGGCATTTCGTATATCCTGATACCAAATGGGTATGGAAATTTAAGGTGCAGGCTGATTGTAGCACCAAAAACATTATTTACTTGGCCCAATGCAAGACATGTCCTAAATTTTATGTTGGAAAAACGAATAGAAGGTTTCGCGAACAAATAAGGGATCATGTCTATTGTACAAAGAAAGAATTACTGCATAGTGCTTTAGCAAAACATTCTGTGACACAAGGTTTAACACATTCTTAAGGCTAGGAGATATTTATGCTATCACTGATACAGCAGAAATGAAGTGGATATTTAGACTTGGAGCACATTTAGCCTCCGATCTTAATGATACTGTATCTATTAAGTCAGCACTTAAAGCACGTAAGTTGCAGAAGAAATGATTCCAGAAGATTGTATTACATTAATACTGGTCAATGTTGATCACATATTTTGTATTTTCATTGTATTTTTACTTGTCTCTTTAAATTTTAATCAAGTTTTAATGATACTTGGATTTTTATTGGTCCATTTGACTTTATATGGATTTATTTAATGTGGTTTTATTTGTGTAACATTGTCTGATGAAGCACCGAAGGGTGTAAAAGCGCTTACAACTACAATAAATTGTTTTTGGTTTTATTTGCCAGTGTCTCCGTGTCTCTGCACAGTTTATTTTGGGTTCTCCAGTTTTTTTGTTCATTACTGTGCAGTTTATCACTAAGTACTTTCTTTCTTTGGATACATATACATATATATATATATATATATATATATATATATATATATATACACACACACACACACACACACACACACACACACATATATATATATATATATATATATATATATATATATATATATATATATATATATACACACACACACACACACACATGTATATATATATATATATATATATATATATATATATATATATATATATATGGATATATATGTGTGTGTGTGTGTTTGACTTCATGTTGTTTTTCTGAACTTTTATTGTATATAAACATGATTTTCAAGCAGGCTTCAGTTGCTATTTTGTTACAAATTAATACACCGCTCCTTATCTTACATGCATGTGTATAAAGATCACATCTGTAAGTATCATGTATTTGTGACCACTCATATCCACCTGAGTTGCACCATCTCAGGTAAATAGGTCCATAGTTTAGCATCGCATCCTTCTTCCAGACAGTCTGTCTTTCCAGATAATGCACCCTTCTTTCTTACTTTTCTTACTACTTCCTGGACCACCTACAATTCTTCCTAAACACTTTGACTGTGTTTCTTTCCTCTTCCTTAAACAAACCCTACCTTCTCCTTTGAAATTGTTTCTTTTCCACATTTAACTCTACCTGCCATACTGATCACACCACCACCCCACCTTTTCTTTACAAATTTTGTATTATACATGTCCTTTAATGGATCTGGAAATCCCCCCCCCCCCACACACACACACACAATCTAAATTATTACTTTTCCCTATCATCTCCTTTCTCCCTACCTTCTTACCACCATATACGTTTTTTCTCTGTGTTATATTCCCCCATCTCCTCATCCCTTTTTTCTCTACTTCCTCCCATTTTCTTCTTTTGTCTCCTTCTTACCCTCCTCCAGATCCTCTTCTATTTTTGCCTCAGTACTTCTTTGGGCTAGATGTGCTGTCCACTCTTTGTTTATTCTTGCGTCTTGAGTGCCTATAACAAGACCTCCTGTCCTAAAGCAGTGCAGAATACAGCATACGTGAACTCCTGCCATCTTTTGCCTCCCTTTTTTCATTTATTCTTTCTTTGCTCCCAACTCTCTTCTCCTTACTATGTTTCTTTCTTGACTCCTTCCTTGATTTCCTTCAACATTCTTTCTCCAATGCGTACCATTAATGCTACTACATTATATCTCCACTACATTAAGTCAGTGAGACTGTAAGAATCTTATGTCACACACCCCTATCGCTTCATAGTTTCATAGGTTGTTATTAGGCTAATGACCACTAGGGCCCTTACATGCCTAGCTGTGTACAAAAAACCTATTGGGATCCCAAGTATCATGTGCACCTATGGGGGGGCATGTTAGTAAGGAGGTAATTAAGAGACTTGCATGG
Organism: Protopterus annectens; assembly: GCF_019279795.1. NCBI lineage: Eukaryota > Metazoa > Chordata > Ceratodontiformes > Protopteridae > Protopterus > Protopterus annectens. The sequence continues at coordinate 898,955,069 of NC_056745.1, forward strand.
AATGTTAGGATATAAATTTTCTTCTTGACGGCCACTGTCCATACAGGAAATGGGGGTCAGACTGTGGACAAATTTACAATTTCCCATCCATTTGTCAAGGTTTCATTTAAACAGGGCCAAGGATGAACTCTGCTTTGCATGGATCTAGCTTTCTTGTACCTGCCATGTCTCCTTCCTATTAATCTTTAATTAACATGTTCATTTTCCTAGTCCCATTCTACATACTCCCAGATTAATTGCAAATGTTTCCCTGTCACCTGTACCTTAGTGAAAATGTCTACATAGAATGAGATATAGTTCTACAGAATGCAGATAAAGACCACATCGCTCACTCTAAACTAGCCTTTTTTGATATATCATATTTTTTGCAAATAGTTTACCCAGTTATAATGATAGTTACATTTACATAATCCAACATAATGAACTTCACATAATCAATCCATTGTTCATTGTACTTGGAATTCATCACTACTATTTCTGAGACTTTGCCTCTAAGCCGTCAAACACCATTACATTTCTTCTTTTCATTTCTCTCTATATCCATTTCTGCCCCAGACAAATGTTCACTTTGGAGATAAATGAGAGCAGGTACATTCATACTATAATTTTAAAGATGCTGTTAATGCTACAGTATCCTCTGCACATTGTACTCATACCTTTAAGCTTATCATTACTACTGCTGATTGCAAAATGGACACTCTTTTGTTGAAACTGCTCCCATATTGTGCCCATTCAGTTTTCGAAGTTAATTCATAGAAAGCATTCCTTTTAAAAGTGTAGCACACCTGCAATTTCTTATTAATTAGTGCTAACCCTAATACTCCCCTAAACCTGCACTTTACCTTAGGAAAAAAAACATTCTGTAAGAGTAGCACTGCATAAGACAGACTCAGACACAGACAAAAGTAGCATGCACAACACTCAAGCTATATCTTCCCCAACACTCACTCTAACCCTAACCTGAAAACACTTGAACCAACACCTTTCCAGCCCTAATACCAACCAGTGTACCTTTGTCTGCAATCTGAACTATTTACATTTTGAATGGCAATCATGCACACACACTTCATCATTCCATTTCTTTGGTCCTGTATTTAGACAGCTCTATATATCATTACATCCACCTTTCATTATATTATATATTAAACTACCCCTTCACTTTACCCCTTTCTCTTTCTCACCAGTTCTGTGCTCTGCACAAATCATGCTTTATCGTCATGGTTTCAAAGTATGGCTAATATGAAAAATATATAACAATTGCAGTTTTTCAAAGATTTGTGGACATAGAAAACACTTAAGCCCTTATCTTCTATTGTATATTTACATTCTAATTCTTAAATATCGGATCTGCACTTTCTTTAACCCCTATGTTGCCTTACAGGCATGTGTCTGGTATCATCTTTTTGTATTGCATTATAATTCACCAGCTAAGCTTTCTATTTCCTCCTACTGTCATGTATGTAACTTGTTATTATTTCAGATATACACATATTTTCTTAAGTGCAGTTAAAAGCATTTCTTTAAAATGCTACATTATTTCCATTATGTACCTCTACCCAAGTTCAGAATCCATAAAACATGTTATCCACAATCCAGCATTCCTTCTTTGCATCTCATAGGTTTGCCATATTATAACTTATACACATTAATGCTGTTATGCCTTTCTTTAAACCCACAAGCCATATTATGCTGTGAGTGTGAAAAAAATATCCTATATCAACTTCTCTTCCATTCTAACAATGCTATAATGCTCAACATGCCTCCAAATTCCCTTTAAACCAACAGCCATGTCTTCTCATTTTTTTGGACCTGTCTTATGGGACTCACTAAGCAGTGATATTTGGAATAATCTTCTTCCATTTATGATAGGAGTCCCCCAATGTTCCATTCAAGGACCCCCACTCTTTTCACTTTTTACTAACAATCTACATACTTCCTCTCTTCATGCTTCTGTTATCCAATATGCAGATGACTCCGCCTTAATCTGTTCTGCCTCCTCCCTACAGGAACTCCATTCAATTATACAAGATTCCTTTCTCTCGGTTGAAGTATGGCTCACAAACTCCTAGCTAATTCTAAACCCTAACAAAATAAATCTTCTTCTGTTTAACCCAACAAGATCTACCACACCAAGCCCTTCATTCACTGCTATGTCTAACAACAAAGCCATCATTTTTCCTGTAACTTATATTAAACTTCTAGGTGTTGAAATCAACTGTAGTATGATATTTGACATCCATATCTCCCAGACCATAAAGAAAGTGCATAAAAATGGATGCTCTTTACAGAAATAAAAAATTCCTTACTAAACAGGCTAAATCCACCATTGCATGTACTCATCTCATATTTACACTCCTGTATGCTTCCCCAATACTCAAAAACGTGAGAAAGACTGAAATTGCCAAACTCTATTCTACAATAAAATAGCCAGGTTTGCCACAAACCTTCCTTTCAGGTCACGTCATTGTTCAGCTTTTAAACAACTTAATTGGCTTGAACTCCCACAACTCCTCCTCTATAACTAACTGATTTTTGCTGATAAAATCCTGCACCATCCTGACAAACCTCTGACCTCCAAAATTGAATACTTCCACACTCAAACAATAGATCACTCTGCTCAAGTAATAGATTATATTACAAGCAACAAAAGCCAACAATGCAGCTAGTGATTCCCTCGTCTCCAACTTTATGTCTAAAAAATGGAATGTCCTGCCCCACAATATCGTATCTCATTCTTCCTTAACAAAGTTTAGACAAATGTTAAAAAATCATCTGGCAGATACATGGCTATGCTCTTGCAGCAGCCCTGGTTAACTCACCCTCAGTTTCTGAAGCTAAGTAAACCACTTGCATCAACTAAACTACCAAACTACTAACCTCAGTATTCTGAGACTCTTATTTCTCAACTCCTTTTTCATTCTGCAATACTATATATCAAATAGACTAAGAATTTCCACTGTATAATGTTTCTCAAACCAAGATTTAAACTACAACAGGTCTTTTATCATATACCTTACAGATAAGTCTTTGTATTGTGTTGCTACCTAAAATCTATGGTTTGGATCATCTGTGACCCCAAATTATGTAACTCTTAAACTGTATTTTTCTGTATATACTGTAACCTACACCTTTCATCAACTGGATTTACTGTCAAACTTTTTGTATTGCCGTTCTGTGCCTTGTAAGTTGCTATTTTACATTCTATTTTTTCAGACTGTATTATGAATCGTATTTGTATCTGGTATTTGTATCTTGTATGTGGAGCTTTTCTCCCCAGGCCTCTGCTGAAAAAGGATCTGTGTCCAGTCAGACTTTCCCAGTTACCAAATGTAAAACAAATAAGTAAATAAAAATATACCTCATTGGCATATAGTTGGACAAAGCAATTGAAGTTCCTTGGAAAATATTTGCCTGTTCCTGTTTCAGTCATCCTCCCATAACATGACTACCTTACACACATCTTCCTGCTTAACTATTGCTCTAAACTATGTCAAGTCATTTATAATTCTGCTTCCCCCTTTTTTACAAACTAAAAAACTTAGTGTAGTATCCTTCACCCCTTCTAATTCTCTGTCTTTAAAACTCATAATAAATATAACATCCAGTCTGTACTTGTGCACATTGAAGCTGTACTCTGTACAACTATATTCAACTGTAAACTTTATTCATTACTATTTATATGACATAGTCACGGTCCGTGGCTGAAATGGGTCCACTACCACAGTTAGCAATTCGACATTGAGTTGAATGTTGGAATGCATGATTCTGGTTGTTATTTATATACACACACACACACACACACACACACACACACACACACACACACACACACACACACAAAAAACACAGACAAACATATGCAAGCATGCAGAGATACGCTTCCATGTGCACATACACACACAAATACCTATGCATACACACACACACACACACACACACACACACACACGCGCACATGCACACACTGACAAGTATACACAAACACAAAGACTAGAAATCACATCTATCTTTAACAATCATGTGATCTTGGTTGTTGCTCAATAACATGTCTTTCCTGTCTAGCCATTGCAGGATAACAGCAATGCTGGTGTAGCTGTTCACTTGACACACACTTTATTATGGATGTGCTGAAAGGTATTGTGAAAACCTACTTAACAGCTTTGTAATGATGCAAATTTGCATGATAGAGAAATATAAAACCATACAGTATAATATATCTCTCATAACCTCTGGTACATCCCGTTGGTGAAAAGTGAAATACGTCTTATTGACCAATAAAAATACAAAAAATATAGGAAGACACTGGATACACAGAATTAAAAAAAATACTTATGTGGCTACACATCTTGATTTAACTGGGCAACAGCCAGGTAACATATTTGATAACCTTGCAAATAATCACTGAAACCTTCAAAGTGGCAGTAGCAAAAAACTGTTAAGCATGTAACATTCCCTTCTTTGTTTAACATGATTCAGTCTTAGTGCACTATATTCTGTTTTCTCCTCTACCCCCCCCCAATATTCTCAGCCACAAAATAAAGTAATAATATAAAAGTGTGTATCTGTTTGGCAATATATACCTAACAATGCAATATAAACTCTGTAGACATGCACTCATTTACATGTCAGTTTGCATCATGGAGTTCTCTGTATTTTATAAAAAAAAAAAAAAAAAAAAAAAAAAAAAAGAGTACAGAAATCATGTTCATATCCTGTGTTTTTTTTATTTCTAAATTATGTGCTTCAGTACTAACACTTGAGGAAACATTGCAAAGCATAAAATCCTATATCAAATCTCAGCATTTGCTTGCCATCTTCCTTTCAAAACATTCACATTAATGAGCATGAAACTTGATACATAAGGCCGTCTTCCTCAGAGACCAGAATGACAAATTTAATCAGATCCATCAAACAGCTGCAGATATATTAGCATCAAGAACATTGAGGAAATGGTTCATAATGCTTGTCCTGAATTAAATTCCAATGCCAAACTATCTATTGTGCATAGGATGCAGACATTTAATTCTCGCTCAGCTCTTCAGACAGAAAATTCTCTTTCTTAACACATGAGAAAGCTACAGACAGTCATGACTATTGTTTTATATCTTGATGGTGAAAGGTACAGATTTCTTTTCTGTTCATCTGAAAAGCGATGTTAAATGTTCATGGTCGGGAAATAAAATAATGCAATACTGTTAGTGCTGAAATGCTTAATTTGTTGATGCTGCACACATACACAAGGAGGATGAAAACTGCATTTCATTCCTTAATTAATTTAAAATAATTCATTCTATGCTACATTTCGAGATTTTTTTTTTTTTAGTATTTATACCTGTGATAGCTTTCATGGATGTTCAGTCAGAGTGAATGCAGAAGCTCCTTAGTTCGGTGGTGATTTTGATACTATGACAGAGAATCTTTTCAGTTAAGTTTCTCTTCTTTTATTCCTACTTTGTAAAAGTTCATCTGCCCTTGAAGTTGTCTTTCCAGTCTGGCATAAGAATATTGCAAGGACAATATGAAGTATCAGCAATAAACACAACCCTGTGCTTGTTCTATCATGGTTAAATTCAGCTTATTGTTTAATGGTACTGATGAAAAAAAAAAAAAAATATATATATATATATATATATATATATATATATATATATATATATATATATATATATATATATATATATATATATATACACACACACACACACACACACACACACACAAACAAATCCATTTACAGCCCCTTTTTTGCATTTTTTTTGCACATGGGGTCAGGGTGTCTCTTCACCAGTGACAATCATCTACAGCCAAGGTTTACACATCTGGATGGCTACCCCTGCCATGGTAGTTCTTCCACACCATGCATTCATACATGCACACTTGTATCCTATGTTCATCTTATAATGTCTAATCTACCTACAGTATGTCTTTGGAATATGGGAGGAAACCCACCCAAACATATGGAAGATGCAGAATCTGCAAAGAAGTCACTCCAGCCGAGAATCCAAGTAGGAAACAGCTTGCTGTGGGGCTTGTCAGGCTTCCTGGTTGGATTCTTGGGTGGGGTTCCTCCTGTGCACATATAGTTATATCACCTTCAGAAACTTAAAGTTTCAAAACTGCAAACTTCAAATGGTCAAGACCATAAGATTGAAGTTTTGAAACTTCAAACATTTTGAATGAAGATCGCCATACATCGCGGAATGGGATATTCACCATTTTATTCAGTGTAGTGTGATCTCAGAGTTGGTGTATTTATTTAGAAGGGTGTGGGAGGTGCAGGGGGCTTGCTCCTTTGCAAAAAAAAAAATTTTTTTTCATTTTCGAAGTTTCAAAACTCCGATCTTCTGGTCTCGGCTGTTTGAAGTTCGAAGTTTTAAAAATTATATGAATGAACAAAAATTATTAATAAACACTCATAAGGAACTGGTTGCCTCCAATGGGAAACCCGACACTTATGACCTTTCACACACAATTTATAGTATTAAGCAATTTTGGCCCTCTATCAAGGACTTCATCATCAGACTACACCTCAAAACCTGTCATAACGAACAACAGGACACCCACCACCACTTTTTTATATGTTTTTAATTGTAGTTATGTATTCATTCAAGATTTTATGTGGACAAATATTTTTCTCACATTTTCATATATTTTTCATTTTTTATTTTTTAATTTTTTTTTCAGGTTATTTACGTTTTAACCAAAAATAAAAAACAAGCGGTATACCAAAATACGACTTCAATAAAACAGGTAACTGCTTTCTCTACCAAACTGGTGGCTTCATCAGGCCATCTCAAACACAGAATAAATGAAACTATATATATATATATATATATATATATATATATATATATACATACACACATACACACACACACAAATAAAAAAACTTTAAGAACTCATACATCCTACACTAGACTCAAACCCATGCCTTCAGTCACTTTAGAAACCCTCTCGATTCGATTTCAAGGCAGGTTTGACTGATACCATCCCATTCAATCTAAAGTCCTTATATGTTGTTCAGGGTATATATCTTTAAGGTTTTTTCATTCCTGTAATGTAATGACGTAGGGCCATATGCTTTGCTCCTAGTACAGCCTGAAGAGACTGTTGAATGGATGGGCAGTTTAAACATAAGTTTATCGCTTTTATAATTGACACTAATTAAGTCAGTACATTACTGAAAGTAAATATATATATATATATATATATATATATATATATATATATATATATATATATATATATATATATGTTTGAGATGGTCTGATGAAACCACCAGTTCAGTGGAGAAAGAGCTTACCTGTTTTAATCAAAGTGTTTTTATTAAAGACGTGTTTTGGTATACCACTTGTTTTTTATTTTTGTTTTTTCTTGGCGTTCGTTTCTGCAGTTTACTGATAATCCTTGTGGTGATTCCTGGTTTTGACTTGTATTTACATTTTAATCAACAAGTGTTTTAAAATGAAATGTTACAACTTTTGGAATGCTTCTTTAAATGGCTCCCAGTATTTAATTCACCAGCTTAATTGTTAATTGGTAGCATGTATATAAATTTGTTATGACAGGTTTTGAGGTGTATTCTGATGAAGTCATTGATAGTAACATGAAAGCACCTAATACTCATTTTATATTGTTTTATATATTATATTGGATGTTAATAAATCATGTGTGAAAGGATGGAAGTTCGAAGTTTTGAAACTTTGAGCTTTTGAAGAAGATCAGCATATATATATATATATATATATATATATATATATATATATATATATATATGTATGTACATGTGTGTATGTGTGTATGTATGTATGTATATGTATATAAAGGATTACTGTCGCTATCTTGAAGCCCACAATCTTAAAACTCATATTACTGATACCATAATACTGAAAGACCAAAATGCTGCATTCCACAATGTCTAAAACTTCCAATATCAAATTTCACTACCAGTGTGAACTCAGGAATGAGTGTTAACATGGGTGTTGTAGGGCTGTGGACCCATGAATAGGTGCTAACATTGTTCCTGCAAGGGGGCATATCCAGGAATTCAGTATTGTGGTCCTCATCATTTTAGTCCTTCAATATTAAGGTCTCAGGATTCTAATTAATTAAACCCTCCACAGACATCTATGTCTATATCTGTATCTATGTCTATATCTATATCTATATCTATATCTATATCTATATCTATACCCATATCTATATCTATATCTATATCTATATCTATATCTATATCTAGAGCTATAGCTGTATCTATCTATATCTATCTGTCTATACATACATACACACACAAATAAATATATATATATATATATATATATATATATATATATATATATATATATATATACACTCCAAATAGGACTTAACTATTCTTTCCTCTCAACAGCATCTGACTATAGCATATAATGTAGTGTAATCTGGAGTAAGCATATCAGGTTTCACTTTTGAGTTTCTATTTTATTCATGTCATTTTAACTGGATAATCTCCAAAGAAGACAACCACCAGTGGTGTGAATTTTCCTAAATCTTTGTTCTGGTTAAAGATTTAGAGTGATACAAACTGCAGAAATCAAACCCAGGTCTATGTGCTATAATTCAGTAGTATCTCTATTCATAACCCTATTGTATCACTGTCACCATATCTATAACAAGTCAGTACACACAAGGTTTATTACATTTGTTGCTGGCTAAGTTTCAGCCTTGTTAGTTTTCAGTATGCACAGGCAAATCAGTTTTAGAATGCAATAATAGCTTTATAGAATTGTCTGAGAAAGAAACACCCTGTATATTATGCTATTTTTGTACTGCATGTTTACTTTTTTAATTTTATGACAAGGTAAATGGAGGGGTCTAACATGGACCTTTTAAGGCTATGTCCCAGGAGATTACTAAAACTGATAGTAAATACATGAATGCAAGATAAAATTGTAAACACTGACATTTCATAGTTTAACAACACACCTTCCAGTGTGTAATTCAAAGTTTACCCATGCCAGGGGTGATAACTGATCACAAGAATGCAGACAGAGAAATTAAAGTGTACATCCCTCAACATGGGTAAAATAATAACTGCCCAAGAGCTTGCTATGATTTAGCAATGTTATACTAAAGCGCTAGGACAAAAGTCTTATCTTTGTTATGTAATGACACTATATTATGGATGGCCATGCCTTACTCATCTTTGTTCCCACTCCAGGGAAATATCAGCAAAGCACTTCATAAGTATACATCCAAGATCATGACGATTTGCACACTACATCTGTTTAGTGCAGTTGCTGCCACTTTCTGAATTTATTTTATGTTGAGGCAATTTAACATACAGGATGAATGCATTTTTGACTTAAGAGTTTTGAAAACATGATTACTTGATTCTGATTATGCTATTTAGCAGATAGGCTTATGCTTGTTTTAAATGAAAGCTTTATGTTTGTGCTATGTTGATTAGTAGTACAGGTGAAGGCAGTGACTTGTAAACAATTTAGCTCCTATATAGTGGGAGGTTGTGCAGGTAATGGCCATATGCAGTTCATGGGCAATTTGTAAACACTTATTCAGTAGCACAGAGACCTGAACCGGCAAATAGTTATTGCATGCAAATGAGTGCATACAGAGATGTAAATGAAGTCATTCACTCAAATGAAGGAATAATGAGGTAAAATGTAAACTGTAAAACCAATATTGCAAATCAAAGGCACGGCCAGAAAGTAATGCATGTTTACCTGGACCACTTTATGAATGACTAGTCACATGCAGTAAATGTCTGCATTGCAACATGGAATAATGCTAGAAACTGTGGTGTTCTCTGCTCAGCGGTAATTAATTACTCTGGCTGCTTTTGCCATTGACATTATGGTGCATTACATCACTCTCGTTAAAGATGGCAGTGTAAGCTGCATCTGGCATATTGTAACAATGGGCCACCCAATAATTAATTATTTTCAAGCAGATCATGACATATTAGTGACTATGGTAGACATTGTATCTCACATACTGAATGTACGAAAATTCATGGCATTCCTTTCACTGTGGAGACTAAGGTATGTCTAATTACTGCAATCTTTCAGTGACTTACCAGGGAAACATTAAGTATATTGCAGTTATCAGCTTCACAAATAGTTAATAAGTTCATTGTTTAAAGACATGCATCTGGAGCATTTTGCCCTGGACCTCCATTGAAAATTAACTGCGTTCCAAGTTGGACTTTCCCAGTTAACAAATGTTAAATAAATAAAATAAAATAAATTGTCATCATGCTTGATAGACAATATCTTGTTCCCCAGCATGGTAGAGAAGAGATTCACCACATTGTCTGGCTTCTATAGCATTACATGCTTCCCTGGGATATTGCCTACCATAAATTGCACATACATAGCGATAAAGGCCTTACCTGATCTCTATTCACAGAAGTATGTAAATAGGAAGTGTTTACTGTTTCCTAAATTGCCAGGTAGACTGCACTGCAAAGATAATCCTTACAAACTGTAAAATTCTGTGTGTGTGTGTGTGTGTGTGTGTGTGTGTGTGTGTGTGTGTGTGTGTGTGTGTGCGCGTGTGTGTTTGTGTGTTTGTGTGTGTGCGCGTGCGTGTCTGTGTGTGTCTTCATGTGTGGCTGCATGAGGTACACTGATAGTTCTCGTGATTCCCATATTTTGCATATGTTTCACCTGTATCACCTGATTTCGCCTGTGGCTATCTGGTCAGAACATATAGGCTCATCATGCAAAATGAAATGTTTACTAATACAGAAACTATGCTTTAGCCATTAACACCCCCATAAATAAATATGTGTTGTATTCTGATGCTGGATACATTCTCAAACACTATTTATGACTTTTGTCCACCATTCTGAAATGCAGAGGAAAATGATAGTTAACACCAGCAATTCTGGGACACAGAATGTGACAAAACATGCTGTTATTGTTCTTAAGGCATGATAAATCTGCCTGAACAGATCTGGGGGCAATGCATTACTCCCCAGACATGGTCTGTAAGCTGGTTGTATTTTTTGTGCCATACTGCTTAACATAATCCTTAGGAAACAGCCTTATAATGTGCCTGTACCAGTTACCTGCCTCAGATGCCACAGCAGCATCAACAGCAGAAGAGGGCAGTGAGATGGAGCATGATGATGCTTATGCAGGAAGAGCCTCCAGTCGGTAACAGACACAGTATACTATGGCAATGCTGACTGACAGCTATGAACCCTGGCAATGCAAAGTGACAATGTCACACAGAATTAACTTGATACATGCAATATCAGTGTCATACATCATTCATACACATTGTCAGGATATTCTGTTCATTGTGTGGAATGTTTCCACTGTGAGTCAAGCATCACCTCAGTACAACACAGAATGGATGGTGTAGTATGTCACAGGTAACAGCGGGCATAGTGCTGCAAAACTGGGTGGGACAGAGGACACACACCACACACACACACACACACACACACACACACACACACACACACACACACACACAAATGCACGCAGGGCTGGGGAAAAATGCACCACAGGAGATGAGGTCTGTGATGTCGGTGGCATATATAAGCAGACGGTGTGGACTTGGAGACCTGTAAGTAGATACAGAGCCTTTAGGCTGGCTAGGGTGACAGGACTTGTGCCTTTTTGAAAAAGAGATGTGATGGTACAGTGAGACCTGTACCAGGATGTTGATCTTTATTGCTAACTGTAGCGATGGATGACAGGCATCTGACTTGGTGCTGAAGGTTTCATGCAACATCCCTTCAAAGTCTCTGGTACAAGAATAACATGCATATATTTCTACAGCTGGACAGGGCAACCCTCTGACATGCATGCCAGCCCTGATAGCAGTGTCTATCCACTACCAATATAGCTCTTTGAAGAAGAAAATGCCACCAGATGCATCACTTGAGCTAACATCTCCCAGTGGCTGTACTCCACATATGCAGAGATCGCTATGTTATGCTGGATGGCATTCTCCTATATGCTACACAGTGCACCTGCAAGCTGCAATATGAATTTTGCATTCAGCAGACTATAATTGAGTAATGCAATAGTACTTCGATGAGTAAATAGCCGCTGCTGCCTGCAGCTCATTTCCCACATGGGAGATGTAACACCTTTATGTACCCTGTGTGTCAGGCTTATGGAAGACACCCGTGAAACTACCTTTTGCTACCAAGGAGAACCCATCATGTGTGCATTATTCACAGGAGATATATCACATGATGGGGATCTTAAGTGATTTCCCTGTTAATAAAAAAAGTATCCTCTACAGCTCTTTCCCTGTCTCTACCCCATATGGGGGTATTTCCATGCAAGATTGACATGGCCAATGGCAATATCTGTCAGGAACAGTATGTCATCATCAGCTCTGTTGGCATCACCTTTGGATACCCCTGTGGTGTCAAAATTAGTTTTGTAACTAGGTTTCAGAAGCTGAGAAACAGTGCTTTCAGCCCAGTTACCTGTAGATGTAACATGTACATATCACCATTCTGAACCCAAGAACATGTGCTTCTATGACACCATTGTGAAATGTTGGGCAAGGGAGGTCATGCAGCAGATAGGTTTAACCCAGTTGTTGCTGTCTGTTGTTATACCTGTTAGGTACCACTGAAGATAAACATGCATTGCTTCAGGTAGATTACTATTTCTCTGGATAACAAAAGCTACAGATGGTAGTACTAACTTACCACATCACTCACAGAAACACAGGGAGCCTGTATAAACCCAGCACTGGTATCCAGTCCTCCCCTGGGGATCAGGTAGGTTGCATTTCCTCTACATAGGAATGTCAGGTACTGTTGCACTTCCATCTGCTGGGCTGATGATGGAGGGTCATCATTGGTAGTACTCTGCCTTCCTGTGCCTTACATATCTTATGCTCTGTTCAGCCGATCACTGCCAACATTGTGCCAGAGTTCTGTTGTGCCCTCATGGCACTTTTGTCTTGCAGCGCAGTCTGTTGCAAATGGTTACTTAACTGTTAGCATGCACCTCCTCGACCCATCAGCCATAGGCCATGCAGCCTGAGGATTTGCACATGACCTCATTTTCAGCAGACTTAAAATTCACCAGTCTCTTACATCCACTTTGAGAGCTACTACTGCCTGTATAATTGTAAGAAATATAACAATACATGTTATCTGAGACTGCAAGGGGCATTTGTACAGATAGTGTGGCAGTGTCTGCGTCTATCAGACAAAGATGTACAGTACACAATTCCCTGCAAGCCTGTTGTGCTATGAATTAGTACTACTGATACTATGACTTGATACAGGAATTCCTGGGAAAGGTATATTTATCCTGCACAGGTGGGCATGTCTGTCTGCAATTATATGCTTATCAGTGGAGACACCACCCCAAGAAAACTATCAGCTCATATCTTGCATAGGAAATATTGCAATACACTCTCACATAGCAGATGTCCTATGCCTCAGGTCATGCACTGCCCAAGTATAACAGATGCAGTTGGGACAGTTGTATAGGCTATGTGTAAGGCCTAGATTAGCAGTATGAATGGAGACTTAGGTCATTTATTTATTTATTTGACATTTGTTAACCGGGTTGGTCTAACTGAACTAAAAGCCCATTTTCAGTGGAGACCTGAGGAGAAAAGCTCCAGTACAATAAAAGCAAAAACAAAAAATAAACAATGAGAGGATGGTGACATTATATAAAAAAATGAGATATAAGTTGATACATAACATGGCAAGTACAAAGAAAATACGAAAGCAATGAAACATAACTTAAAGAGATAAGTTGTTGCATAATATGGAAGATAAACAAACTTAAAACATGAAATATTAAATAAGCTGTAACAGAGAACAAAATATAAAAATTGAAGTTCATAAGAGTGAGTAAAAAGTATTAATAAATTTTATTAGAAGTAAAGATGGTGCCAGGGGATAGGGTTCATGTAGGGTCTTGGCAAAAGCAATCCATGAGTTAAGAAGTTTTTTAACTCTTTTTTTGAATTGACTCGTGTGATGTTTCATACATCAAAAGGGAGTTTATTCCAGGCTTTAGAAAATGAGTATCTGTCTAAAAGTTTGCCAGTGGTTTTATCGGACTTGTTAATATCTAGAAGATGTTAGTCAGAGCTTCAGTGTGAATGATTTGGGATGTAGTAAGACACTAGTGAAGAGAGGGAGGGGCAGGCAGTGGGTTTGTTGAGTACAGAGTGAGTTAACTGAGATAGTAGCAGTTGTTGGGGAAATTTTAGCTACTGTAGTTTCTTTAGCACAAGGCAGTGGTGAGAGGTGTAAGGTTGATTTGTGGCAAATTTTGCAATTTTGGTATAGGTTTGTTCCAGCTTAGCAATTAAAGTATATTGTAAGTTTGTCAGGATTGGAGAGGCATAGAATAGGCTGGATAGGAGGAATGCCTGAGCTAGAGAAAGTTTAGATTCTGAAGTAAGGAATTTTTGTTCCTATAAAGTAATCCAAATTTTTTGATGATTTTTTTTTTTATACAATGTTGAACATGAAGGTCAAATCTTGATTGTCAATAATAGAACCAAGGAGCTTTATGTGGGATTCTACTTTAATGATTATATTATTAACAGATGAAATGATAAAGGTTACCTTGGAAATCACATCCACTTCTGTATATCCTGTGGCAGACACTTTTTATACCTTCTGTCTACTGCAAATATTGTTAAAGCATATGGTAAATTGCTTTCTTTAGCAGTTTTCCTTCAGCTAAAAGTGCCTAGACTACTGCTGTAATATTCCAATGCACCTGGCAGACATGATGTGCTATATCAGCCATCTAACATATAACTACAGTTGAAAAATTAAGCATATACTCTTTAGCAGATACATCCAGAGAAAAATCTTATAGTGCTTTATTTCCAACTGCATTTACTTGTATCACAAGTGAGTTTACAGTCTATGCTGTGACGAAAATATCAGCTCACACACAAGCTATTTGCATGTTATGTGGTCAAGCAGCTACTTTACCACCATGCTTTTTCTATGCATTGAGTTCATGGGGTAAGTGTCACTTAGCAGTGTGCTCACTGTCATGTACAGATCAAAAGTATGTGGACACATAGACATGTAGTTTGGTGATACTCCTGCACATTTGTTGGTTGACCCCCAGTGCTACATTACTCTTCAGCATAATGTTGATAAATCTTGACATGCTCTTGGGTAGTTAATATGGTCTGCCATATTGTTACAGCCACATAGATATACTGAGAGGTGTCACATATTCACACAGCATGGCAGCAGGAAGGTCTCCATTTTGGTTGCAATGGAAACTTAGATCTTCCCTTACTACCTTCACTGGTACTACCAAGAGAGGGACCTGGCTGCTATGATATCCCCTTCAGTAAAAGGGTCTATATTATAACACCGAAGTTCAAAAACTTTGAATGTTATAATATCGAACCCAGTAGAGCGAATGCTTGAAATAGCGAAGCTGCAGAACACCAAATCCTTTCCTAGGGAAAGTATTCGGTGGGCTGATTCTGCAGCTTTGCTATTTCCTCAGCTGTGGAGTGAAGGTTACGGACCGGGTTAAGGTAAGTGTGCGAATGAAGGTGAGTGTGCAATTGGGCATGGGTTTGGTGAGTTAGGATTAGGGTACAGGTCAGGTAAATGTGCGTTTGTGTGGACGTGAGGGTTAGGGTGAGGTAGGTGAATTAGGTTTAGGGAGCGGGTAAGGTGAGTGTGCCATAGTTAGGGACCTTAGGGTTAGGGTTGGGTTAAGGTAAGTGGGTAGCTAGTGGTGTATGTCTGGTTTAGTGTAGGGTTACGTGAAGTGTATGTGTGTGGATTATTTATTTTGGTGTGCTTGAGTTGTATGTATGTTTGTCGGAACAGGAAATTTTTTCCTTGGGAAAAAATTCGCTATTCTGACTGCTCGGTTTTCTGGTGTTTTGATTGAATGGGTTTGATATTATAACATTCAAAGTTTTTAGACTTCGATGTTATAATATAGACTCCGGTAAAGTGGGTGCCTAGAACAATCTAGGCCAGGCATTACCCATGACTACTGGCATGCTCTGAACTGAAAAACAATGCAAGCACAGGTATAATGTCCTGAAGCAGCACCTCAATGGTCTCCTCCAGTAGTGGAAGGAAAGCTTTCAGCATGAACACCTTAAGATGTGCTATGAGTATTTAAGTTAACATATTTACAAACCAAGCAGAAACTTTGCAGTGTGGAGGGTGTGAAGTTCACTCCTTGAAATATGTCATACACCTAGTTCACCAGTAACATCTGAACTTTAAAATATGTACTAGAAAATAATAAAATAGCAGGTAGTCCACAGCTGAGTTAAAAATGGAATATCCTTTATTGAAACAGTCAGGTAGCTATACTCTCTGTAGATGTAGACATGAGAGGGATACACACATGAGGCTTTTATTGGTCAATATCTGGTTAGCTGCCTGAAAATTGTTAGGGCAAGATGTATATCTTAAGGTACATTTGCAACACGTATGTTAGTGAAGCTATATATGTTTCCCACATATTGTGGCTGTCTTAACATACAATTTTTCAGGACTAAATGTCAGAACTCTAATTCAAATGTTGAGATGGGCAAGTACTGTTTGTAATTCCTCCACGTCTTTGGGTTTCTAATTCCATAACAGAAATTAATCCCATTCCTAAGTCAGGGTATGATTAAAGTTCATGAAATTAGTATCGTTTCAGTCTTTGATGTCAGCCAAAACTGCCCTTCACAGCACCTGCAATGTGCCCAGAACTGACTCCTTCTGCAACTCATAAGGCATTACATGTATTGGTATCATAGGATGGATAGAAATCATCCCTTATTAGTCTGCAGGGGACAGAATACACTGTTATGTCTTTGAATATCAACTATAGCACTTGTTTGTTGCACCCTGTATCTTCCTTGTGCAAAAACCCTGGTGTTGCTAGAGCTGCTGCAGATGTATGGGAAGTTATGTACAAAAGGGTGCCTTGTTCTTAATTATTGTTGTGATGAGATGAGTACAATGGAATTATAATGTCCTTTGATCTGGATGACATGCCCATACTTATGAGTTGTTCCTTATATAAGGGATTTGTCACCTACGTTGGTCAAACTTCCCATTACTATCTACCGGAGTAGCCAGATCACATGCCACTGGATCTGCTCATAGGGGTGCCTTGTCAGTATTGTAATTTGCTTGGGTATTTACTTTATAAATGAAAATGATTATGCTTTTTGGCCATTTAGTGTATCTTCATGGCTCTAGCACCAATCATTTGTGCACATTAATACTTTCTGCAGTATGCCAGTACCATTACTGGATTCAGGGACTGTCCACAAATTGCAGTCATCTGCAAAGTTTGTCGGACAAAAGATGTCTAAGTTTTCAGTGACTTCTGTGAATTAAATACAACAGGAAAGGGCCTAGTACAGAACCCTGTGGTACTGCACTGCTCACTAACCTTTTGATACAGGTGAATTCAAACAGTTTGACAGTATGTGTCTGGTTGGTGATCCAAAGGGCTACTCACTTGGTGACATAGTGGTTTATGGCCAGTTGAGACAGTTTCTCTGTCATTCCTGAGTGTGGAATTGTGTCAAATGCCTTGGCCAAGTCAAGTTATGTGAGATGCACATTCTTTCCCTCATCCATGGCCTTGGTGACTTTCATGAAGAAGTCGACCAGATTTATCAGACATGATCTGTCTTAACAAATCAAAAATAAGCTACTTATACAGTTGGGAGGTTATGTTCTTGTTGATAAGGCCACTGTAGTGCGATCCTGGAGTTAGGCAAATCCCCCCCCCCAATAGTTTAGGTAAATTTTGTTTTCTGAAAAGAGTTATTCATTGCAATTATAAATATCCATGTGTATGAGGAACAAAGATGGCTGCCGTTCTATAAGCACTGCAGTACTTCAGCTCTTCAAATACCTGAGGAAAAAATCAACCCTGTGGAGTTATACTTAGAGTAAACAAACTAATTGGCAGTTATTACTAATTGACCAGAAGTCACTTTTGGTTCTGAGAAAGAAAAATCGAAAGAAAATAGCAGGATTGGATCTGATTGTCAGGTTGACTCTGAACAGAGCACCAAACAAAGGATTGATTGATCTCACTTTTGTAACTTTTCTTTGGGAAATAAATCTTCGTGCAGAATTTCGAAATGTCAAAGGAGGACAAAAATATGGAAACTGCAACTTCCAAAATCAAGCTGTCAGCTTTGCAATCACCGGAGAAAGAATCTTTAATCAAGAGACAGAAAACTATCAAACAGCAAGAGACTGCAAAAACAGGGCCATCAACAAAATCTGATCAACAGGTCACAATGGAAGAAATCAAATCAGCATTGCTACCTATACAGGATGCCTTACAGGATGCCTTAAAAGAGCTAACATCTCAAACACTTTCATTTAGTGACACATGTAATCAGATTCTCGAAAGAATGGAGAAAGCAGAAAACTAGAATTGCTACCAATGAAGACAATATATTAATGCTCACTAAAAGAACATAGACACATGGAACTGACATTCAAATGATGCAAAATAAAATTCTGGACTTGGAAGCAAGATCCAGACGTAACAATATAATCATTAGAGGGATCCCAGAATCTATTCAATATAATGACCTGATCACTTCTATTACACAAATATTCGAAATACTGCTCAAGGACTCTGAGGTTGTTAAGCAGATGGTCATAGAAAGGGCGCATAGAGCATACAGAGAATCTCAAGCTTCAAATATACCCAGACCTGTTTATGTTAAAATATTGAACTACCAAGATGTGAGCAAAGTACTGTTAACTATTAAAAAATCTGGTGGATCTATAATGTGGCAAAATAATAAAATTTCTATAGCACAGGATTTACCAACACAAATAAGGCAATCTAGACAAATGCTGGCTCCATATTGTAAGTTTCTGATTGACAAAATATCAGATTTCAAATGAAATATCCTAATAACCTAATTTTTACTGTGGATGGCATTAAATACTCTGTAAGCACAAGGAAAGAAGCAAGACCTACTTTTTTGAAGATTTTTAAGGCTCTCCCATCTTCAGAAATGTGAACAGTCCATTTTGGCTTTCTGCAGCACCAGGGAGAATGGGATGCTTCATTTATGACAATCTGAGGCTTTAAAATCCTTTGTCTGTTCTGTTTCTTGTAGCAGGCCTGGAATTTTATTTTCTTATCTTATCTCGTAGTTCCAGTTGATTGAACTGCCTTTACAGTTTAAATAGCTGAGCAGAAAGAGGAACTGCTGGCGAAGTAAAAAGAAACCTGTTTGGACTTATTTTGCAGGAAAAGGACTTTAAGATAGTGTGTGAAGTCAAAGTGATGCAGGTAAACGCTGTGGAAATGCATTGTGTATTAAAAAAGGAGATGGTTATGTGTAGTGGCAGAATAAGGTACTGTAGTTTTTTTTTTTATATATATATTTCTTTTCTCTTTTTTTTCCTATATCTCCCTTCTCTTTACTCCTTTCCTTTATTCCTGTAGATAGATGTTATTATTTCTAACTGATAAATGATGTAAAAATGGTTAGTTGATCAGATTTAAACAATGTGCATATAATAATAAAAGAACATAAAGAAGTTATTTTTTATGTGTAATTTAAGGCATTTTTTTTATTTCTTCTCCTTTTGCTGTGCCCCCTTCATGCTTTTTTTTTTTTCTTTTTTTTTTTTTTATTTTAACCCCTTGGTTCCTCTCTTATTCACATATGGTTATTACAAATGAAAGTGCCATTATAGTTTTATTTTGAACTGCATTGGTTTTCAATATTAATATGTTAGTAGGTAAGTTGTAGGGGAAGAACAAAGCAGATTAAAGTAGTTAGATCATTTTATTCAGTAGATACAGGATGTTGGGAAATGTTAAATAACTGTCTGCTTTCTATGTCAACTAATATTTAATACTGTATAGAACAACAAATTAGAATGTTATTTGCTATTGCTGAATATAAAGCTGAAGTGAATTGAAGTACATTAGAATCTCAGGGTACAATTAGTTT
Organism: Protopterus annectens; assembly: GCF_019279795.1. Classification (NCBI taxonomy): domain Eukaryota; kingdom Metazoa; phylum Chordata; order Ceratodontiformes; family Protopteridae; genus Protopterus; species Protopterus annectens. Next base: position 898,975,019 of record NC_056745.1, read on the forward strand.
ATTTGTATATCCATAAATATGTACAGAGCTGTAGTTACCTATAAGTAGTGTTTAGTAGGGAATGTCAGAATTAGGCTTTGTAGATGTAGAAGTAGTTGTTGTAGGTTTTTGCATGGGGTTTCATTGTTAAATAATAGAATTAGTAGATTAGTTACTCAGATGATTTCCAGTAATGTAAAAAAACCTATGTTCATCCTGGTCCAGAGGAATAGTGGGTAGGCACTGGGTAGGGATAGGATGGCAGTTTTGCTTCCATACAATTGATGATATGCCAACTTATGTTATTCTAAGGTTGCTCAAAGAGATTAGATATCGAGTTATATTTCTAATGAACGTTAAATGTGGATAATAGAATCTTGGAATGTCAAAGGACTCCAGAACATGAAAAAGAAAGCTGTTTTTTCATTTGTTTCTCAAATCATCAGCATGTTGTATTTTATTACAAGAAACGATATGACTAATGATCAGTGGGAGTCAGTGAAGGATAAGAAATGGGTTAGGAAGATTGTGACGGGAAGGAACAACAAATAGTGCAGGGGTGGCAATTTTAGTTAAGAATCACTTTCAGGGAGATATTAGGGATGTGAAAATGGATCAGGAGGGTAGATGGTGTTTGGTCCTTCTCACATCCAAATGTTATGATAAACCTATAGTACTAATATGTGTATATGCCCCTAATGTTAATCAGCATCATTTCATAGCTTCAATCTATTCCATTTTACAGTCATACAATAATTGCTATATAGTGTTGGGAGGTGACTGGAACTCTTATCAAGATCCTAAATTAGACAAGTTGGGTGCTTCTTCAGCCTTCAATAAACAGGCAATGGTAGCACTGAAAGAATTGAAAATGGATTTCAAACTCTATGACCCTTTTAAACACATACACTCACAAGGGAAAGCAGAGAATTTTACTTATTATTCAACCTGCCATAAAATGTGGTCGAGAATTTACTTTTTCTTAATTTCAGAGGTGTTGATCTCAGCTGACCCTAGTGTTTCTAATCAAGTCAGACAACTCTCAGACCATTCAAAGATAACTTTAACCTTAAACAGTAGTAATATGGATACTAAGAGGCTTCGAGGGTATAATTGGTCCTTGAACCCATATTTACTAACCAAGGAAGATATATTAATGGAAGTCAAGGAGATACTTAAACAGTCATTAAATAATATTTCCCAAAATAGACACCCAATAGATATAGAATGGGCTACAACTAAAACGCAGCTAAGAGGACTATTTATACAAAAAGCTACATATTATAAAAAATTGCAAAAGAAGACTCAATTGGATTTAGAAACTAAAATTCAATTACTAGACCAAGATTTGATGAGGAACTATAATGAACAGACAGAAACTGAGCTATTAAGATGTCAAAAAGAACTATTTTTACTTCATAATAGAAATTTGTCACTTTATGAACAAAGAAATTTAGTTAAATATGCAAATCATATTCAAACCCCCTCGAAAGCATTAGCTCGTATTATTAACCAGATGAAATCAGCACGATTAATTACTGAAATACACTATAACAATACTACATATACTGACAAGGTGGATATCATGAAGACCTTTGAAAAAATTTTTAATCAGATTTATGGTGAGAAGCAGACACTCTTGCAAGATAAAGACAGAAAAGATTTTTTACAGAGAATCACTTTCCCTAATATTGACAAGGAATTTCATAGAGATTTAATCAAACTGATTACAGTTGAGGAGGTATCCGAAACAATCAAGAAACTGAAGCCTCACAAAGCCCCAGGCCCAGATGGTTTGACCTCGGAATTCTACAAATCTTTTAGTGAGATTTTGAGCAGTGTATTGTCACAGACTTTTAATTATATCACTCTAAATAGAATTAATGATCCTCATTTTAATGCCTCAAGGACAGTTCTGATATTAAAACAGAAAGGTGATTCCAAAAATCCTGATAATTACAGGCCTATATCACTTTTGAATATGGACATGAAAATCATGGCATCCATTCTGGCAAGTAGGCTGAAAAAGGTAATAAACCCAATAATATCAGAGGAACAGGTGGGGTTTATGAATGGGAGGCAGACCACGGATAATACCTTAACGCTCCATACCTTAATCTCTTATGCGAAATATAAAAACCTGAATTTGTATGCCCTAATTATTGATGCTCAGAAAGCATTTGATAGAGTTAATTTGGATTATTTATTTGATACATTACCTTATTTTAATATACCGCAGGAGTTTATCTCAATGTTAAGGATACTATATAGAAATGCATACACAAATTTATTTATAAATCACGAATGCTCGAATAGGATAAAAATCATAAATGGTACCCGACAAGGCTGCCCATTATCTCCCATCTTTTTTAATCTTTACTTGGAGCCTTTATTTTTATACCTTAAGCAAAATGTTTTTTTATAATTCTCCTGTACTGTATGGAATAAAGGTTAGGATGGCTACCTATGCAGATGATTTAAACATATATTGTACCACACCTGTTTCCGATACTGAAAAAATATTAGCTGCAATAGAAATCTTTGAGAGAATTTCCAATTACAAGCTAAATTTTAAAAAATCTAAAATATTCCCATTAAAGACACCCACACCTTTTTCAATGCTACCATTAATAGGACAAGTATTGGCGGAAGAAAAGATAAAATATCTGGGAATTGTCTTCTCAACTGAAAATAGAGATTTTTATTAACAATGTAAAGTCAACTACAGATCAAATAACATTGGATCTTGAAAGATGGAGTAGATTGAAGTTACCGATGATGGCAAGAGCAGCTATCATAAGAATGAATGTTCTTCCTAGAATGTTATATATTTTAGAGCTGCACAACTCGAATTACCAAAACATTCTTCAAACAGCTTCATATAAGATTGGGAAGATTTCTTTGGGAACCTAGGAAGACGAGAATTTCATATGAAAAATTGATGACTCCAAAAATAAGGGGGCTGGAATTACCGGATTTCGAAATGTACTATTTAGTGATTCAGGCCAATAGGATTTTAAAGACGTCTTACTTCGATAGTGATAATAGAAAATGGAACCCAAATGGGTGCTCTTAACGATACAAGCATATAAATGAAGTGGGAGTCAACGCTAAGCATTACCCTTTTAAATAATTGGACAATGAGTAAATATAAGCTAATGGAGCACATCAAAAGTTATGTAACGGCAATTCAAACTCTTTTCGCTTCCTTAAATTTACTAAAATATATGATGGTTTTCCAACCTTTTCATAGGAACCCAAATTTAACAATTGGTGGTCAATTGATTGATCTAAAGAAATTCCCTTTAATCATGGAGTTAACTGTACTCGATTTATATCCTTTTCTAGGAGTACCAGTACAGGATATTTTAAAAGAAATAGAACTCCCTATTTCCTATTTAATTATAGTAAGACAGCTAAAAGACTTGGTTATAAACTATTTTAACAACTTTGAAATGAAAGGGAAGATTTAATCATTTCTCGTAATCTATGGGAAGCGCTGTTGCAGGATAGAAAATATATAACTGCAGCATATAAATTGATAAAAGAGAGGAAGTATAATAATTATATTCTTTTATCGAGTTACTGGAGAGAGAAATTGATATTCCCAGATGACAATAAGATATTGGAGGCATTTAAATTAACATTAAAGTCCGTATCCCTTCAGAAATTGGTATTTACGCAGCTGATGATATTTAAAAATGCATACTATACTGCCTCACTTTGCACAAATTTGATCACGAAGAATTCACCCATATGCCCACATTGCTTTGATCAGACAGCAGATTTGCTTCACATGTTCTGGAGTTGTAAGTGCATTTATAAATTGTGGAATTCATTAAAATTGCAGTTACAAAAATGGGTTACCAAAATTCAACACTCTCTTGGGAGTTTATGATTCTTCATATTCCCGGAGAATCTAAATAAATCAAAAATGATTGTAATTATGAATATTTGCCTATTAATGAAATTATATATAGCCACAAATTGGTTGAACCCAGCCCAGACATCGTGGGAAAATTTCAGATTGTTGGCAATAAAACACATCTTAGCGCATAAACTGTTAATTAGTGATCACAAGAAAAATATCAACAACATAAAAATCTGGGGAATCTGGAAATTTTTAATATTATTTTGGCTTAAGAGGTTACTATCCACTTTTTCTCGGGAACCAGAATATAGTCTAAATCAACCTTAGATTAGATAGACAATGTACAGAAAAGAGAGATTGTTGGCTTGAATTTTTTAATGTTGGTTTTTTTTTTTTTTTTATTATTTTCCTTTTGATTGTGAGTGCTGTACCTTTGATCAATACATGAGGTTGATATATATGTGAAATTAACCAATGGAAGCATTTTGTATATATTGTATATAATGTGTGAATTTGTAATATGGTTGTGAAAAATAATAAAAAATGATTATTGAAAAAAAAAATATCCATGTGTATGGTTTAAAATGTTTAAAGTAAGTGGGGGGCTTCACTCCCCCCACACCCCTCCAATTATATATACTAACTCCAGGATTACTTTAATGTGTCAGTGTTATGAGTTTCAGTCAAATGAGTTTTCAGTCTTTTGAACTTTCAGTGTTTTGGTCTCAGTCAAATGAATTTCAGTCAAATGAAATTTAGGTCATATGAAGTAGAACTATATATATATATATATATATATATATATATATATATATATATATATATATATATATACATATATATATATATATATATATATATATATATATATATATATATATATATATATATATATATATATATAAAATGGAAGATGGTAGAGGTACATGCATATGTGTGTATTTGTTGGATTGCATTACTTACTGCTTCTGTCCATATGTGAAATGTGCACCACCCCATGACAAAACTAGCGATCACACATCCAATGGTCTGAAAGATGGCTTGCAGAGACTCATGGAAGGGCAGTGCTTCACAATGTGTGTACATATCTTTGACATGACGACATCTTCTAGTGTTATGTAGAGAGGATGTTAACTGGACAAAGGAAAAAGGAGATGGATTCATGGGGCTATGTTAAAGGTTCTTTGAGCAGCAGTCAAATGAAAAAAGATTGAAAAGATGACATAATGACTGCAGCATATTACCAACCACACACACACACACACACACACACACACACACACACACACACACACTGCAGATGACTCAGGTCAGATTTGAACATTAAACCTGTGCAGATATACAAGGCGGATTCCGTACAATGCAACACTAGCACCACCACAGATGTCTGTCTTTAATAGTGTCACAGTGCACTTTATAAAGGATGACAGCATCATCATATTGTGAGAAGAAGATGGTGAGAGGAGTGTCTGACATAGATGCAGAGTCACATCTTGGTGTAAAATTGTCTACACAGTCATATTTGCATAAACAAACATGCACACATTGTCTGCTGTGAGAAAAGAACACTGAACTATCCAGCTACACAAGCTAGAGAACACAGTAGTTAATACTCACACATGCACAAGTTGTCTGCTGTGAGATTAGAACTCCAAACTATCTAGTTACACAAGCTACAGAAAACAGCAGTCAATACTCATGTCAGGAAAGATACCTGAGTATAATACTGTCAGAGTGCACTTTATAGGGGGAGTCACATCACCACTATATGCAGAGAAGATGATGTTTGGAGGAGTGTCTGACATAGCTGTGGGCTCACATGCTGTGCTGAAATTGTTTCTAGACTGATAGTTTAATGAACACAAACAGACTCAAGTTGACTACAATGAAATTAGAACCCCTACCCAGCTAATTATACAAACTAGAGAAGACGCACTTAACACTAGTGTCACAGCACAAGCCTGATTTTCACATTGTCAGAGAACACTTTATAGCAGATGACATCATCAGTGTATGTTGAGAAGAATATATAGGTAGGAGTGTCTCGCATGTTGCTTTAAAATTGTCTCCAGTATGAGAGTTGACTGCAGTGAGATGAGAACTTCTGCCTACCTAGTCACGCAAACTAGAAAAGACAATACTTAATGCTAGCACCACAGTACAAGTCAGACTTTTACATTGTCAGGGAACACTTTGTAGCAGATGACATCAACAGTGTATGTTTAGAAGATGATGTCAGTGGGAGTGTCTCAAATGCTGTTTAAAAATTGCCTCCAGAATGAGATTTAGCTGCACATACAGAAGTTGACTACAGTGAAATTAGAGCCCCTACTTACCTACACAAGGTGGAGAACACAAGTCTGACTTTTATGTTGTCAGGGAACACTTTATAGCAGATGACATCATCCGTGCATGTTGAAAAGAAGATGTTGGTAAGAATGTCTCACATGCTGCTCAAACATTGCCTTTTGCATGAGAGCTGACTGAACACTCATATGTTGACTGCAGTGTGATTCAATTTCCTATTTTGTTACACAAGCTAGAGAAGACAATAATGCTAGTGCCATGGTACAACTCTGTTGTTTATACTATCAAAGAACACTTCATAGCAGATGACATCATTGGCATATGTTAAGAAGAAGATGTTGATAGCAGTGTCTCACATGCTCCTCAAAAATTGTATCCAAAATAAGAACTGCTTGAACACACACAAGTTGACTGTAAGGAGATTAGAACTACTACTTACCTACTTATGCAAGCTAGAGAAACAGTACTTAATACTAATGCCCCAGCACGTCTGACGTTTATATTGTCAGAGAACACTTTATAGCAGATGACATCATCAGTGTATGGTAAAAAGAAGGTTCTGGGAGGGTTGTATGAAATTGCTGTGTAGTCATGTACTACTGTAAAATTTTGTTCTGAATGACACTTGAGTGAGGACATTAGGACATAGATTCATGCTGTCCTGACTACACACACACACACACAGTAAGACATACAGGCACACACACACACAAGTTGACTGTTGTTGAATTCGCACCCCTACCTATTTAATCCATCTGAAGGACACAGTAGTTAACCTTTGAAGTATCACAGAAGTCTGAAATTATCACTGCCATAGTGATCTTTATAGAGTATGACATCATCATAATGTTATGAGACTTGTGTGCAAAGCCTAGACTTCAGATTTGCTCTTGTGATTGCAATGTGCAAAAATACATTTAAAGACAATCTTGTAGCCTAGGTGAAATAAGCTGTCATGAATGCATGTTGAAGAACTGAGACATACATGTACCTGTTTCTCAGTATGTTGTTTAGATAATGCACTCACACACACACACAGACACACACACACACACACACACACACACACACACACACACACACACACACACACACACACACACACACAGGCTTTGGAAACAGCAGTCCTGGAAGTGTTGATGTATACTTGTTCATATTCTGATTAATTGATGTCCACAGTACTAGATTTGTCACAAGTAATCCTTGCAATATTCAGATAAGGCACAAATTTTAAAGGTAAAACAGGTTAAGTCAACAACATGGTGCTAAAGCCAGTTTTGCTGAAAACTGAAATTAAAATAAAAAATGATATGTTTGCAATTTGAATGTATTTGTTACTTGTCGCAATTTAACCCACAAAATCTGAATACACTATTACAGTTCGCTAATAGAATTACCAAGAGCTACAGAAGAAAGTATGCATGCTTGCTTTTACATGCTTAAGTTGCTAGTAATGTATAGAAGATCAATAATTATAATACAATCATGTTCATTTGTGCTACATACATACCCCCCCTTCTTAATCATTATATGTACCTCCCTGTATAGTGAAATTTCCTGAGCAAATACAAAATAAAGAAGGAGAGAAAAGAGACATTAAAGCATTATGCATACCAGTCTTGGCTGTCTGCAGCTTTCCATAACATCTAAAGTTACTTTATCTGTATACTTACACAACTATGGGATGCCAGCGTTTCTAAACTCATCGAGCCACTGGTTGAGTTTGACTGCTTGGGCCATTTCAAGTCATTATAATGGCACTTATATTGCTACCCAGTGTGTGGTATGCTATTCACAATGGAGACGGCCTTGGCTAGACTGTTCCAAGCCTCAGCCTTATACTGAGACCCAGTATAGTCCCCCTTGAAGCAGCCTACAGCTGTAGCACTTTATGAGGAGTGCAACAAGTATTTCTTATTCCTCCACATACCAACTTTGAGCCCTGAATTGGGCAGCAATGTTCCCAGCTCCTGCCATGTCTGCAGAGGTTCTCCAATAGCAATTAAAGTGTTTTTCTGCCAATTCGTGATATCATGTTTTATAGCCAGTGAACAAACCTGCACAACCATACCAACCATGCTTGTGCAATGTTAAGCAGAGAGAAACATTGCCATTGCCAACCAGAAAAGAAGAGAGTTTATGAAACAGCAATGATAATTTGCCATTAAGTTTTGGCATGTGTGCTGAAATACCTGACAACAGTTTGTCCCATTGTCAACACTGATACGTCAAATGACTTGGCTTTTAAGACATGAATTCTAGCAGATCAATTTTATGACATGACACTACTTTTTGGGGCCTTACACAGTGATAAAAGTAATTTGTACAATGTGGAATTCAAGACTATGTAAAAAAGAGACTCTATATATATATATATATATATATATATATATATATATATATATATATGTGTGTGTGTGTGTGTGTGTGTGTGTGTGTGTGTGTGTGTATGTGTGTGTGTGTGTGTATATATTTCCATATATGTGTTTTTCCTCATTGCCATATAAGACATGTTTGCCAAACATGGTCATTAGCAATATACATCAATTAACCATTAATGTGTGTGACATGACAAGGTCCTGGCTTATGCACTTTCAGGTGCGATGCAGGAGTAATGTGTAACAATAAACTGGAAATGCATATGCTTGTATTACTTTCAGAGTAGATTTTTGAATTCTAGTTCAGACCACAGTATACATTCTGTTTGACAGCTATATGTGTGTTAGGAGAGGTGTGCAGATGACTGTCAGTATACTATGAAGTCCATCTCAGGTCTGAAAATACATTTATAGTTATAAAACCATCATTGTCATGCTACACCAGTTACATATATTATAGACATGATATCATGTGTATGCTCAGTTAATCTTCTATACATAGTTATTGTTATGTACAATTATCTTTGTATTCTAATTTTTGTGAACAATTACAGTGGGGTACCCTTAATAAAAATTGGAGCATGCTGGATTAGAACTCTGGCTCACCTGGGTTTTGACAATGACTCTACTGTTGGTGCCACAGGGGAATTTAGGCCGCAGGTGTATTTTTTACACTCAGCATTGTCCAGAGTGCTTACAGATGCACATCATATATAGCCTATTTGCACAAAGAAAATGAAGCAAATAAAATGTTGCAGTTGTTTTCTTAAGCAGTGAGCCATGTTTGCACACAGGTGAGCAATGTGCAAATGTAGCATGCAATGGTGAATATAAATTCCTTTTGTTAATACTTATTATAATCCTTGGTAAAAAAAAACTACTAATTCAAACCACCATGGTCCTACTATCTTCTATTACTATCTCATGTACATCATATATACAACACACTTGACACACACACACAAGGTGCAATTTCTGCTATCATTTTCATCTTCATCATCATCTGCTGCTGATGCTGCTAAACAAGTTTTAAGTTCTTCTAGTAGCTTGATAATATTAAAATTTTATACATTTAACTGTGTTTTTTTGCACTAGAACTGTTGTGCAAACAGGGTGAGAAAGAACAATAAAACAAATGTTAAATATTTACACAACAACAGTTGTTGTATCCACTAATAGGAAAATATAAGAGAACACAAGTAAACAAAACACTAACAAAGTGTTACACAGCTTGCAAAAACAATCAAATCAATCAAAAAAACAAGCAAACAAACTTTCAGTATTAATCTCACATGACATACACTTGATATCAGTTGTACAGTTAACAGTGGTAGTACATGTAGTTTACTTATGTGATATAATGATTATTTGTAACAACCATTACACAAATCCAATACATTTTTCAGCTTTACCTGTATCCCTCTATAGTGCATTTTGTATATTTTTTTCTTTAAATGTGTGATAACAATACTTGACAGTGAACAACAGTTTTCAGCATAGGCAGAAGAGTTTTGCTATTAGTGACAAAAAATATATAAATCTGTGATATTTGGTTTTATTTAAAAGCTCACTGAAGTTAGTTCCACACTTTGTAAGTGTACCCTAACTAACACACCCACTACAGTGAAGGCTATCTGAACTGCTGGTGTGCTTTCCTTCTCTCTCTCATACTAATCATTCACAGTTGCAAGGCATTAGCAACTAACAATGATTTGGAGCCTACACTATGTTTACATCTGATACACGGAGTCAAACACAGAGCATTCAGCAGTTCTAATGAGTCCACAACTCATTTGTATCTTCACTGTATTCAGGGGGGCTGAATCTACCCTGAAAATAACTGTAGGGAACTTGAAGGTGAGGAAATTTGTGCAGCTGGACAAAACAGGAAATTGATATTCTTTTGAAGGTGATTTCTCTGCAGGGAAGGTTTAATTTTGCTAATGTATGCTTGTATTATTCAAGTACATTCTAGATTTTGTAAAATGTTACAAATGTATTTAAATATACAGCAGAAAATGGAACTTTTATCTGTATGCACTTTATATAATTCACTACTGGCGCAGGCAGATTTGACAGGCAATTACATTTCTGAGACAGACAGGTTATACTTTCAGCACAACTTTATTTTTAACATTTGATTTCTCAACGTCCTATGTTATTTGAGAGAAATGTAATGTACATATGGTTGACACCAGTGTTATGCTTCTGCGGGAGTCCAGGGCAACCTCCACAGGGATGGTGGACACAGTGAAAAGTAACTTGCATTCATAAATTGACTTTTCTGTTGAAATAATGTAGGCATCCTGATACTTGTATTGGAAATATAGATATATTACTTCTGTGGTATTCATTGGTTTGTGCAAACCTTTGTTTGATGTTTTGGGTGTGATGGAGCCACCTACCATTCTGTTGTCTAAAAAGAGAAGTGTGTTTCAAGTGCGTTTCTGTTGAAAATGTGTAGGCATCCGGATATGTCTGAGGAAAACATATTTACATTACTTATGTGGTGTTCCTTGGACTGTGTGTGAGGGGGAGGTGGGACAACCACCTAACATTCAGTTGTACTAAATGAAAAGTGAGTTTCAAGTGCTTAATGTTTGCAAAAAGGTACATAGACTGAATACTTTTGTAAAAAAATACATTGGTTATGTGATATTTATCTGTTTTATCCATCTCTGTTTTATGTTATATATGATTATGACACCCAAGCTTACAAATCCAAGAAAATCCCCTTCAGTGACACTGAAAATTAGGTCATAATACAGGTTCTGAGGTAGTACAGAGCCTTGCTGCTTGACAGAAACCATGGGGATATGGCTACTAGAAAAGAGATTTGGAACAAGATGTAAACACAGTCCCTTTCAGTGACACAGAAAATGAGGTCATAATACAGGCTCTGAGGTGCTACTGAGCCTTGCTGCTTGAAAGAGACTATGGGGATATGGCTACTAGAAAGGAGATTTGGAACCAGTTAGTCAAAGATGTAAACACAGTCGGTGGGCACAGCTGCAATTATGATCAGGTGCAGCATTAGGCCACTAATATGATTTCATCAGCCCAGACTAGGGCAGCTGCAGTTGCTCCTGAACAGCTGGCTACAGGGGTGGTTCTGCTACTGATCCACCATTGACACTAAATGAGAAGTTCCTGTCCACTGTCAGAGATCCAGACAGCTCATTGGAGACTGTGTAACATGTGTTTGATGTCAGTGCTGATGTGGCTGGGAGGTGAAGTATGTCCTAGGAGCAGCTTACAGGTAAGCTTATATATGGTAACATTTATATTTGCTTGTAGAATAAAATATATAAACTGACTATTACTTCCTGTAATATATTTTTTGTATCTGTTCCTATTGATAAGTAATAGAGTTATACACACTGGTGTGGGTGGATGTCTCAGCCAAGTTTCAGTTTCAGCTATTTCTTACAGGATATATAGGTGATTGTATATTCAGTGTCTCCCTGAGTTATTCCCATTCCGATGCTTAATTGCTGTCCTTTCCTTGCTTCACTTCTTCCAGGACAATCTACCCTGAAACGTGTGGGGACATCTGCACATGGTAAGCAAATGTTTAATTGCTTATTACTAAGCATTATTTAGGTATATAATTATTATATAATTATCTGTATGTGTGAAAAAGGCGTAATGAGTGTCTGTATTGCTGTACCATTTGCGATTGTGTGATCAGTGTTACTTTTTGTCATCTGTGTTGTTTAACATTATATTTAATGGAGTAGTAATTTAATTCCTGTGTTTGTTGCTTATTATCAAAGATGAACCGGCCAGTGGAAGTACAAGGCTCCCATCACCTGATGCCAGAGTATTGGTAGGCTCTGATGCTGATGGTGGATGAATGAAGGCACAGTCAGGGGGTGCAGAGGTTGAATCTGACACCGAGGTTGTGACACACCCATCCCCTGGATTTCCTTCACAGTCAGTATGCCTGTGCATACTCATTACACTGAGCCCTCAGACGGGTTGAGGGTGACACACTTGATCAGGTTAGCATGGTTACTGTGGCTTTAATGCTGGATGACTCTGGCCTTAGCCAAAATGTGGGAGAGGTGCCTTTTGTCCACACTCCGCCTGATCCTGGTGTGTCATTAAGTGCTGCCCGATGTGTGTTTAAAGCCATCACTGAGGCATCGGCATGTTCTACTAGAGCCTATGAGGATATGCTTAGGGTTCTAAATGTGGCACAGGCTGACATGCATGACTGCCTCTGCCATGTGTCCAATTCAATGGACCAGATGACTGACACAATGGGCAGTGTCTGTGATGGAATTTCTGCTGGGAGGGGGACAGTATCCTTGTGGCCATATGTCCGCAACATCATCTGCTGTTAGCCAACATGGCTGTGCCCAGTCTCACTCCTGTATTGGCACTACTTTCACTGCTCTGTCAGTGGTTGAGGTATCTGCACCCAGATGTGGTAGGCTATTGGGTTGTGGACCTGGGCATAGTAGTGAGGAGAGCTCATCTAGCAGATATTGCTCATGTACAGGTAGCATCAGCACATCTGACTTTAAGCACGGATGCGCCAGTGCAACTTCCTGGAAGAGCCAGATCTCGCATTTAGGGACAATGACAATTAACTAATACCTCTACTATGCATGGCTCACACTTGTCCAACATGCCAGCACATAGAGCTAGCACAAATTGTGGCTGTGTTCATGCAGACTTACACACACATGTCACATCAAGTCCCCATATGGACTCCCACATATAACAGGTAGAAGAGGCATTCATGAGGCTTGCAGGTCATTCTGTCTCAGTGTCCCTTTGATAACTAGCTACATTTCTGCCTGTGTTTCTTACTCACACACACACTCATTACTTTTGTGTCAGCCTTGGCCTCCTGCCCCCCCCCCCCCCAAACCTCACACTGTGCAAATGATAACTGTGCCATAACTTTGTTTCTTTCTCTTGGATTCAGGGATACATATGTATTTTTTCTGATGTTCATGGTGCATAGCTAACTGAGTGGTTAGTATATGTATTGGTGATGCTATTTTAAAACGTTTACTGATTTCTTACAGCCTTTTTACTTTTGTGATTCCTACCTTAAAATCATTGATATGTCAATGAGGCTTATTCCTCCACTTGTGAGAATGTTGGGGTAATTAGACTTTGGACTGCTTTTCTATTGTGGGTATTTTAGATTCACGAGGCATGTTAGCTGATAAAGCTCTTTTTGTTTAAGTAGACCCTTCCCTATTTCCTGGGTGGTGCTATGATCTCAGCGTGCATGCAGTCTATGACACCAAAGATGTCAGGGAAGTGTGCTAGGGGGTATAAATCCTGCATAGTTGTAGCTCTGCCCTTGAGGGTACAGGGAAATATATAGAGAGACTGGCATGCTTTAGCATAGCATTCAGGAATAAATGTAGGATCTTGGATGCTGATGCCTGTGACACCCCCTGCATCTCCCCCATTGATCTCTGGAAGGTTCCTGCAGCTAAAATTCTGAGTGCTACACATACCTTGGTCTCCACAAGTATTGGTGCTCCTCAGTTTCCACTTGAGGGTGACAGAGGTTGCAGAATTCCCGGAGTGTGTCTATCCACGCTGCAGACCATGAAAAGTTAAATGGGGTCTAAACATCCTTCTCCTTGTCTGAGGTCTATCAGCATTGACTTGATCCTGTTGCACATGTACATGCAGAACAGCAGCAGCAGCCCCTAACATTCTTTCCCTCTAGTGTACTTTCCATGGCTGTATTCCAATAGATTTTGGAATTCAAGGCAAACCCCCACACTGAATACAAATCAGCGCACTCAGTTTAGCTAGCCACATAGGGTTTATTGAATCCTGCCTATAATAATGTTAATAGCATAGTTAACAAGTAATAGGATAATATTAATTATGTAAATGCAAATCAGAGTAATGTTAATAACATATAGGTGTTTACTAAGCTAACAAACACAAGGGACTTTTTAACCCTAGCCATGATCTCTGACAAGTTCTGGTACTCTTGATAAGTGTAAGCAGGGGCTTGGGAGGGGAAACATTTACAAGCAGGGGCCTGGGAGATGAACCATTTATAGGCTGTCTGTGTCTGTTAGAGACACAGGTGCCAAACCAGGGTTGAATTTCCTGTTCCCCATCCAATTGTCCAAGTTACATTTGAATTGGGTTATGGAGGATCTCTGTTTTACATGGATGGGGAGCCTTTTCCAGACAAGGGTATCTTTGGGATATACACCTGTCTCTCCAGCAGGTCCTATGTATATCACAGGCAAGGTTTAAGTCTTTAGAATGGGTAATTCTGGTGCTATTTGTTTTGTGGATATGCAGGAGCTCCATCAGCATGGGTCTGACAGTGCCTTGTATGCCAGGCATAGATCTCCGCCCAACAGCCTGTAGGAGACATAATACAGAGATAAGGCCTAGAGGCAGTCTGCATAGGGCATGCTGCTTACACCTTGTATTCTTTTAGTGATGAACCTCTGTGGATATTCCAGTTGTTGGATATGCCTGGTTAGGTACATACCAAAGTGGGTATTACTGTCTATGTATGTCCCCAAGTCCCTGACTACTGGATCAGTTCTTAGGAGTGTGTTGTCAATATGATAGTTACCAGGGGTGGATGACTTCCCAAAGGATTCTATTATGCATTTCTTGGCATTTAGTTTTAGTCCATGGCAGTGGCATTCATAGACTTCAAGCTCTCTACTTCTAACATGAAAATAGTCAAAATCCAAGTAAAACATTGACACATGGTTGAAGCCTCAGTTTCTACATCAACACTTGTTAGTGAACACCTAAGCATATGGTGCTCACATGGAAGAGGAGTACATGTTGAAGAGGGACTCTGCTCTTAACCAGGCCCTCCTGATTGGACATTATTCTCTTAACTCTAAGACTGACACTAAGGTTGCACACTCCCACTGCCACTCTTCAGGAGTTAAGAGCACCTATGAATGTATGCTGCTTCCATCGACAGGGTGGATGGGCCAAAGTGGGTCTTGGAACTTAAACAGACATCTGTCCCCAAAATAACACATCAGCTGAAGGACTGGTGCATAGTCGGTGCAGCAGTATGAAGATGGCCTCTAGTTAAATGCACCCATTACCATCATCCATAGAAATCAGACATCTGCATGGCTTGAGATGGAAATATACCTTTATATGGGCTGGAAGCACGATATTCAGTAAGCAAAATAGCAATTTCAAAGCCCCACATGGTACATTCTGCAGTCGGCAGACACCTGCAGGTTAAGTGCACCGGTCAGTGCTGGTCATAGCAATCAAAGCACATTAAGCTTGTTTCACTCACCTAACTTGGTCCCCCAAGTGGTTTAGCATTTATAAACCATAATGGCAAGACCTCACACATGGTATATGAAGCAGTTTGGGATTCTCTGGGAGTTAAACACATCTATCTGAGACATGCGGGCAGACTGAAGGTTGAGAAACATTGAGATGGGTAGTTCTCCATAACCAGACAAGGCCGATAAGCTACTGTTTAGAAAACTGTAACCCTCACCATTCTCACTGTAGATGGTGTTTTTTGCATAAAGCTGTGAGTTAAGTGCACCTGTCAAAACTTCACACTCCATTCAGAGGGTAGCAACAGTTGACCACAGCCTTGCTTGTCAACAGGGCACTACTTAGGTTCATAGATTCATGGAAGTTTGCTAGGATAATGACCACAAGGGCCTTTTTAAGCCTAGCCATGCATTGCACATCTCTTACAAGTTCTGGTACCCTTGATAAGTGTAAGCAGGGGCTTGGTAGAGAAAGTATTTAGCAGAAGGGGCCTGGGAGATGAACAATTTACAGGTTGCCTGTGTCCATTAGAGACATAGGGGCCAAGTCTGGGATGAATTTCCTGTTCCACATCCAATCGTCCAAATTATACTTGAATTGGGTTAGGGAGGAACTCTGCTTCACATGGACAGGGAGCCTGTTCCAGAGACAGTGTAGTTTCTATGATACATACCTGTCTCTCCAGCAGGTCTTATTTATATCACAGCCAAGGTTTAAGTCTTTAAAATGGGTAATTAAGGTGCTGTTTGTTTTGTGGATATGCAGGAGGTCTATCAGAGTGTGGTCTGATAATGCCCTGTATGCCAGTCATAGATCTCCCCTCAACAGCCTGTAGGAAACAGAATACAGGGATAAGACTGAGGTTGTCTGCACAGGACATTTTATTTATACCCTGTTTTTTTTTTTTTAATGAGGAATCCCTGTAGACATTCCAGTTGTTAGATATGCCTTGTTAAGTACATAACAAAACAGGCATTTTACTCAATGACAGGTCTGATGAATGCTGAATAATGTGGAATAATGACTTCCTTGGACCAAGATACCATACGTTTGTTTATAAGCTGCACAGGACAGAGTGATTTCCTCACTACTGTAGACGTGTGATAGTCAAAGGCTAGATTACTGTCTATGTGTGTCCTCAAGTCCCTGATTACTGGGTCATCTCTTAGGGGTATGTTTTTAATATGCCCGTTACTAGGAGTGAAAGACTTCCAGAAGTATACTATTATGCATTTTTTGACGTTTAGTTTTAGTCTATGACTCTGAAACCAGTTGTTTGTCTGTGTTAGCCCTTCCTGGAGAATATTTGTGTTGGTGTGGGATTCACTGGCAGCTCCTAATTTGCAATCACCTGCAAATTTAGTCAGCCAGGGACCATTGACATTGTTATTGAGTTCAGAGAAGTAAATGCCAAAAAGGAGCAGTCCAAATACTGATCCCTGAGAGACTCTACTTGTGACTGGCATCCTTGTAGAATTGGACTCCCAAATTCCAAGTTCGTGGGTCTTGTCTTTGAGCCAGTTGGCTATCCACCAGGTGACATACGAGTTTGCACCTAACCTATTGAGCTTGTCAGAAATGCCTGAGGGGGATATTGTGTCAAATGCCTCGACCAGGTCAAGGCAGGCAGTCTGAACCATTCTGCCATCATCCATTACTTTGGTGACCTTCTCAAAGAAGTCCACCAGGTGGAGTAGGCATGACCTGCCCTTGATGAAACCAAACTGGGTTGGTCAAGTGTCTGAAGTTTTACTATATCATTATTGATCATTTCCATGATAATACTTTCCATGCTTTTTCATATAAGACTAGTGAGACTTATGGGTCTGTAGTTTCCAGGGTCTGTAGATGGCCCACCTTTGTGCAGAGGGATAACTGTTGCTGTTCTCCATTCATAAGACATGAAGCCTGTTTGGAGGCTACAGTTAAACAGCAATTCCATAGGGCCTGATAGGTCATGTTTCATGCTATTTAGAAGGCATACAAGGATATTGTCTAGGCTCATTGATGCAGTGTTCTTGGCCTTAGAGAAAGTGATAGGAGGGGAGTTATGTTTGATGGTATTTCCTGAGGGGAAAGTTGAGGGGGAGAGAAGAGTAAACTTGGAGCTGAATTTGTCAGCCAGTAGGTTTGCTATATCTTCTGGCTCAGTATATGTGGCTTCATTTACAATGAGCGCTGCACAAAATTGTGTATTGCCTTTGAGGTTGCAGACACAGCTAAAGAATGCCTTGTTGTTGTCCCTGGCCTGATAGGCCAAATTTAGCTCAAATTTGGCTTTAGTAGACTAAATTGTTTGTTTAGTTTGATGAAAGTGCTTTTATCCTGCTGTGAGTGAGCTACACCTCCTAATTTTTGCCATGATTTTCTTCCTTCTGTTATTTAGCCTATTGATTTTGTGACTCCACCAGGGTGGCTTGTTTTTTGAGTTAGTTCTATACTTGTTCCTGGTAGGTACAGCTACCTCAATGCAGTTATTAACATACTTGTATAGGGATTTTGTGAACAGTTCTGCATAGGCAGCAGTGTTCTCTGGGTTAATGGGGGCTTGAAATTTTGCCAGGTTACCACTTAAAAGCAGGAAGTTAGCCTCAGAGTAGTTCCTGAATATTCCTGGGTTAGCTGGGGGTCCAGGTTTTATTTTTACTTCTAATGAAAGCATTTTTCTGGTCTGACCTTAACAGAGAAGATATTACTGTAGGGGCTGTGCAGCACTCTCCCATATTAATGAGGACCATATTCAGTATGGTTGCACCCCTTGTTGGCATTTTGACAATCTGGTCCAGGGAGCTTGCATTTATAAAATCCAGGAATCTCTGTGCCTGTGCATTTGGTGTCATAGGATTCCCAGTTAATAATGGGTCATTAATGTCACCCGTGAATATTGTATTGGGTTGGATGGTGAATGTTTCCAATAAGTTTAAATACATGGTATCAGTTTCCTGGGTCATAGAGGGGGACCTATAATTTGCAAGGAAGCAGAATTGGATTTTGTGGATGGTGATTTGATCAAGGAGTAGCTCAAGTGTATTTTGCTGTTTGACCAGCCTTGAGGTATATTTACTTTTCATGTAAATCTAGACACCTCCATCTTTAGTCCCTGTCTGTTTAGAAGCTGGTCTAAATGTGTGGCAGGCATTATAACCTTGCTCTCTCAGTTTGCTCTCTTTGCTTTAAACCATGTCTCATGAACACATAGACATCAGCATTCTCTAGGGTGAAGAGAGCTTCTAGGGAGTGCAGTTTTTTTTGTTTAAACTCCCTGCATTGAGCAGGAATACCTTTAGATTTTTTTGGTTTTGATTTGCTATGTCAGAAGTACTTTCAGTTTGGCATTGGCTAAAAAAGGCACTATGGGGGAAGACAATGTTTTAGCTAATATTCAAAAGCCTAGAGGGGAGAGGTACAGAACATCCTTGGCAAAGCAGCATGGTCTACTGACCATCTCCTTCCATTCTGAAAAATATTGTACCCCCTCAGAATGACACCATAAACTAATCCAATTATTAAAATCAGTGATCTTTTGTTCATACTGTGGCATTATCTTTGGGGAAGGTAAAATGTTGCTCACTGTTAGGCTCATATCAGCCTGGAACACATATTCCCAGAGCTCCATGATGTCTCCCTTCATATAGTCTAGAGAGGTACATCTCAGGGCATTTACATCCATATGGACTATGACTGAATCATACTGGTACTTGTGGTCCAGTGACCTGAGTGCGTGTGTAATGTTGCCAATCCTAACCACTGATAAGCAACTGACCATGACTTTCTTGTTACTCAGCCTGGTGAGAGGGACATCAGTGTGTCGCATGATGAAGTTTCCAATGACCAGAATGTTGGATTGTGTAGTGGTTTGTCTTATGGGCTTAAAAGTAGAGGCTCCATGAGATGCGGCTGCATGTGTTGAAGTGGGTGTTGTTTCTGAAAGAGTACATTTGGGGCTGCTAAGTGTATTTATAGGTTCATAGGTTCATAGGTGTGTACTAGGCTAATGGCCCTGGAGCTTTTACAAGCCTAGCCCATAGGGTTACCCTGGCATTGTGCCACCCGACCTTAGTTTCCAATGCCTCTGTTGAGTAGAGCCACTGGAGTGATCGCGGGGTGTATTTTCTATTTCCCATCCACTCATCAAGATTTTTCTTGAAGAGGGCCAATGAGGTGATCTGTTTGACATGTATGAGAAGTCTGTTCCATAGCATGGGCAGTCTCTGGGCTATGAACCTATCGCTCCAGCACACTCTGTTGATTGTGGTAATGGGGTTGAGGTCTCTGGAGTGTGTGGTGCGGAGGGATTGGGATTTCTTTAGCTGTAGCATTTCTAACAGATCTGGGTCAGACATGGCTTTATAAGTCAAGCAGAGATTGCCTCTAAGTAGGCGATATGAGGCAGAGAATAGTTGGAGTTTTTTTGAGTCTGTCCATATGGGACAAGTGTTTAAGGCCTAGGATCCTCTTTGTGAGGTACTTTTGCAGCCTCTCCAGTTGTTGCAGGTGTCTAGTGAGGTACATGTCAAATGTGTACTTCATCTAGGAGATCTTTAGGGTTTAGGAAGGTTACATTAAAGTGCCTCAGCATATGTGGGTTTATATGTCTGCTTTGAATTGTGTGTGATGCGTGCAGCATGTGTACTACTGACAGCCCTATTGACATTAGGAGTACAATTATGTGAGGTTTTCCTTCATTGACATTGTATAAATACACCTATCATATACCATATCAGTTTGTTTGAGAATTAACTGGCTGTCAGTAAACATGAGGCAATTTCTACGTTGCCCATATCCACAAAGCTGGTAACAGAGATAGTGGGAAAGTTCATATCCATGGAAATAGACCCTTTTTTATTGGGTTACCTATTAGAAAATTGAAGTTATGGAACTTCGAATACCATATGGTCAACACCATATGATCGAAGTTCCATAACTTCAAAAAAAAAATAAATAAATAAAGACAACATACCCTGATGGGTTAAAGCGTGGGGGCAAGCCCACCTGCATCCCCCACATCCCTCGCTACTTAAATATACCAACTCCGAGGTCGCACTTTAATGCAGTATGGTGTGGAAAGGGAAGATTTCCCTTTCCTATACTGTAGCATGATCTTGGAGTTGGTATATTTAAGTAGCGGGGGTGTGGGGGTGTAGCAACCCATGTGGGGGGTGAAGGGGGGCTTGTCACTGCAAACTTAAAGGTCGACCTTTAGTGATTCGAACAACTGAAAATTCGATGTTTCAATAGGAACCCTTTTTATTAATTAGACAGTTGGAGTGAGAATATAAAGCAATGTCAACAGTATCCTGTTTGCATCTCTGAGGACAGTTCTTGTCACTGCAAACTAGTTGTCTTGCGTGCAACTAAGTATTGGTGAAATGTCAATCATGCTTGTACAGGAAATATGTCACTCAAGGTGTCTGTGTCCATACAAGTCACTACCAAACAGTTTAGGGGAAACTAATAAGTAGACCCTGAAAATTTAAGGATAAAGTATTTAGGCAGATATTCTGAAGTCAGAAACAAATCAAGCAGTACTTACTGAAAACAAAGAATTAGCTTGTCAAGAATGATGAAAATAGGGGAGTCTTGTGAATGGCTACTGCCTAGCTATTACTAGTGCTGGTCTCATCACAGCTTCACTATTCTGGGATACAATGCTACTTTGCTTCTTCTCTCACCAGAAACAAAACATTAGCACCAGTCCCAAGATGAGAAGCAGGCCACAGCCTGCTTGGTGATCCACAGTCTTATCCCAGATGATGCAAGAATATGTAGGCTTGTTGCAGTCTTTTCCTGCCATATGCCTTGAATAGCAACTAGGCCAATCAGGAACATCAAGCAAAGACACTCACTGCCCAACCAAAAACAGTCAGGAATCAACGCACACTGCTCCATCTCTCACCAGGAGCAGAATATAAGCACAAATTCCAAGCTGACACCTATGAAGCAATTATTAGGCTTTGATGTGATCAGCAGTCTCCAGGAAATACTTTTCCTGTGCTCCTTCTCTCACCAGGAGAAAACAGAAGCACTAATCCCAAGATAGCTACTGAGAGGTAAAATGTGGGCCCTCCAATAATTGGTGGTCTTGCAATAGATGTTACAGATTTTAAAGGTACGATGGAAAAATGGGTCAATATCCTAAGCACTGCAGTGTGCACTAAGCGCTAGATATGAAAGAGGGGGGTAACTTAAGCTTTGGCTGCCTAAGTGGAGAGCAACTATATTTGAAAGAGTAAGATAGATTGAAAGGGGGCAGGCACTTTGTATTCTGGTTCTTTGGAATACAGTGGGATGGCCAATAAATTTAAATAGTTGAAGTAGAGTGATTTCATAAAATGCTAATTTTGTGTGTACTCATAACAAGCTGAAAAGAAGAAATAAATGCCAAAAAGTAAAAAGGACAAGCCCCCATACCCCCAAACAAAGCTAATGAAAGGGGAGAGGGAAGGAGATATGTAGTCAAACTAGCATAAAGGGCAAGCAACTAGAAAGACAGTTGAGCTTAAGAACACATCAGTACCAGTGTGAGAAGGTGAGAAAAAATTCAGTGTGACTCACAAGAGTCACAGCTGTGGTCTCTTTCATAGCTTTACTATGCAATTAAAAGCAGAATACAAGTAAAACATGTTGTAAAAGAAAACAAATCACAAAATACAAAATAGAAGAAGGCAATAAAGTAATACAAAATAGATGAAAGCAAAAGCAAACTAACCTTCCCTTTACAGCAAGTTGTGGTAGAAGTCTGGGTCAGGATAAAATCCCAGAGTTGTTGAATCTTGTCATTTATACTGAGCACATTATAGATTACACCAAACCGTGCTTATCATGAATTAATATAATAGATTCCTTTAAGAAACTGTTACATTAAAAGCAGGTGTTTCTCATTTTCAAAGAGTAATGCAGCATAAACACTATATAAAAAACAGATACAACTGGCATTTATTCACTTTGCAACTTTCCATTCATAACACTCAGCACAAGAAATCTGAACAAGGCCAAAAATAATGAGGGGACAAATGCCCAAAAATTGGGACATTTTAAATATTGCTGTTATAAACATAGAAAATTGCTAGAATAAAATGTTTTGTCTTACCATGCATTTTCTGGATATGAAGTCTGAAACTCAAATGTCTGTCATTATTTAGTGACTTCAGTCCTCACTTATTTCACAGAAAGCCACAAGTTTTATGAGGAACAAATCAAATATATGAGGCAAAAATGTGTATATTCTGTGAAAATCTGGACAGTTGAGAGCCATACCTAATACCTTGCTGCTATGCAGTCACATCTTTCCTTACTATATCTGAAAGAAAATCAAACAATAAGGAAAAAACATAATTTTGAGTGGTACACTCTCAATGTTATTTCAATCATGCTTTGCCATTCACGTGTTAAAACCGACATTGTGATAAAATATATTTTAAACAATGGTACTTTCCATAAATGCACCCCTACTTCTAATGACATCATGGATGCTATAATCAAAAAGTGACTTTAAAACTTACAGCAATTTTATGAACCATTTGTTATCAAATAAAAATGTCAAGCAGTTATGCAACATCATATCATTACTATAGTTCTACTATGAAATGCCAACTTCCTGAAAGTCAACACGCTGAAAAGAAGAAATAAATGCCCAAAAGTAAAAAGGACAAGCCCCCATACCCCAAAAAAAAAAAAAAAAAATATATATATATATATATATATATATATATATATATATATATATATATGGTTCCCTATCAGAAGCCTGAAACACTATAAGCCTGAAAATCTAAATCCTGAAACCAAAAGCCTGAAAATTCAAAATCCCGAAAACCCAAAATCCTGAAACTCAAAATCCTGAAAACACAAAATGGACATACTGATGTCATTGTGGCTTTGCTATTGTTAGCCCTGTGGTGTTGGGTCATGCGTTGGGTTCAGGTAAGTGTCTTGATTGGTTTTATGTTAGGGTTAGGGGCGGTTTAAGTGAGTTAGGGTTAGGGCGCAGGTTAGGCATGTATGCAATAGTGACAAATATTGGGGTTAGGGGCGGTTTAAGTGAGTTAGGGTTAGGGCGCGGGTCAGGTGAGTGTGCGATAGTGACGGACCTTAGGGTTAGGGTTAGGGTCAGGGTCAGTTGGTAGATATTAGTGTCTTTATAGTGACATATTAGCATTATTTGTGTTTTCAGGATTTTGAGTTTCAGGATTTTGGGTTTTCGGGATTTTGAATTTTCAGGCTTTTGGTTTCAGGATTTTGATTTTCAGGCTTATAGTGTTTCAGGCTTCTGATAGGAAACTATATATATATATATATATATATATATATACCAACTCCACAGTCACATCAACTCAAAAAAGAGAACTCTTTCAAAAGAAGTGAATGTTTGCCAGCACATACTTAGAAACCATACCGGCAATGATTTCCCATGGGAAACAATATTTGATGTTATACTGCTGTTGCTTTTTTTTTCTATTTTTTTTTTCATGCTACTGATGTCTGAGCAATTTCACCTCAAGCATATGTAGGGGAGCCCATAGCTACTGAATTTTGTTTGCTGCAACTAGACAAGGAGACAATAATGTAAATTATATCATATGAAGAGTTCAGATTTACAGTATACCAAACTGATTTCACTCTTATATTCTTATCTATAAAATTATAATCTATATATCAGTTACAAGTCATACTATCCATCTTACAACCCCCAACCACCAACTTGCTGATATGACTTTGCCTGTACTTTTCTCCAATGAAAAACTGATTTCTGAGCAACAAGATTAGTGCTGTGTGTGTTCTTTTTAGATTTTTGCATTCAATTTTGTATATGTACAATCACTGTCCACGGGAACCCTCACCCAACGCAATATAAGTAGCAGATTATTAAAAAAAATCACCTTTTGTTAATGCCTCTCAGACAATAATCTGCAAATGGTGAATAATGTATAATATTGCTATCACCAGAAGCATTATAAAAAAACCTCTACAATACGGTTTCAGCACTGCCACAAAATGTAAATTACCTCATCTATTCAAAACACTCGATCACTAACTTGCCCACTTACCATGGCACAAATGTTAATTTCGTCATATGAGGGTCCTGTAAACTCTTGGTAAGTGGCATTTCCAATGGTTTGCTCACTTTTTCCCCCTCTCTACACTTGAGACTACCTTCCATTACCTCCATAAACACTATTTCAAAATGTGTTTCAAATAATGGATTCTAGCCAAAGAGGGAAATACCAGCCCCTATCTTAGTCCACCGTATACAGAAACTACTGATCAATATAAATCTATTATGAGTTGGTAGTTTCCTCATATATGATCACACATCTCAACCTGGAAACATCAAAAATCTGGACAAAGCCCCAAGGAAAGTAGGTACAATTGGCCAAAAATCAGTATGCTGATTAATATAAAATGTGCATATATAACTATGTAACCCCTCCCACTCCAAAAGAATTGTGGGATACCAGCATTCAAATGCAAATTGAAGAACACACAGAATATTGCATGCAAAATATAATCAGAACAATAGTGTTTTATTTATATAAACATCTGAATGTGTATCAAACTTTGAACTTGTATAAAACCAAAATACAATTTTCTTTTATAAAAATAAAATTAACTGCATTGACTCGAGAGAGATTTTGACAGCTGACAAGCAACATCAGACCCCATATAGAAAACCCAAAAAAGGGGGGATTGATCATGGAACTTTACATTTCATTGTTTCATCTACAAATAAAGTGCTTGTTGCCCTTGAAGAATAAATTGCCCATGTTACATTAAAAAATGATAAGCCAGGAATATTGCAATAGGGAATGGATGGCAAACTGATAACAGGTCCAGTTACTAGGTATCTCCTCAAAGGAGGACATTCTCAGGACTGCAGCATCCACCCCTTTTAAAAGTACTACACTAGTATCAGCAATCCATCTAACTACTGTGAGAGTAGAACCCACAGTCTTCTGCATCAAAAGCAAGTATACGACCTGTTGTACTACTAACAATGCAAACAGACTTGGCATAAGCAACACTAAACTTCTCTTCCCCTGAAGCTCTTGGCTCCTTGTAAAATACACTTGACACTCAACTATATCTCAACTTTGCAGCATAAGAAATATGGAAAAAGCCAAAATGTACTGGGGGGGGACATAGGTCCAAAAACCAGGAACACATTTTAAGCATTGCTTGCATAATCTTGGAAAGTTGATAGAATAAAATGTTTTGTGTTACCATGTATTTTCTGAAAGACAGGATTACCGAAATGTTAATGGCTATCATTAGTTAATTCAGTTATCACCGATTTGCCAGAAAATCACACACTTTAAGATGAACAGACCAAAAGTATTCCAGACATTCTATGAAAGTGTGATTCAAGGAGTTGGGACCATAGCTCTCATGTGGTATGGGTAGAGAATTCAGGCTCTTCCTTCTTTTATCTAAGGTGCAGGGCTCAAGCCTGAGTAAAACTAACCACTGGGTATATATAAAGAGTAACGGAAAACACCACGATAATGCAAAGGTGCCTGCACAGTTCCAATAAAAATGTCATAAATTGTAAATGTAAACAAGTACTGTGCAAGACTCACCCAGGCACTTTATGAGTTCCAAGCATAAACTATGCTGCAAATGTCTGTTCAGGCCAATATTCCAACAAAAGCAGTTTCCTTTCCAAAAAAGCAAGGTTGCTTTTAAAACACAAGCATAAACTGTGCTACAAATGTCTATTCAGACCAATATTCCAATGACATCAGTTTCTTTACAAGAAAACAAAGTAGTAGAATGATATATAAAAGACTGCTTTTTATTATTAATAACAAGGAGGTGAACGCTTTCGCGTTACAGCTTCTTCAGACCATGATAAAACTAAGAAAGACTTCACTTTTATATATACACTCATAAATAATTAATCAAACAATTAAACAATTAACTCTGCTAGTAAAAAATCAGTTTGTGAAAATGAAGCCATTCACATAGACTGCAGTGAATTCTGTGACTTCAATAAAATGTTTGCTTTCATATAAAATCATATAACAGAGCTGATATATATATATAAAATTAGTATAAAGTTTACACAAACATATATAGAGAATAAAATATAACTCATGTAAAATATAATCTTACATCTAACATTTAAATTTTCTACTTTTTAACTTGGGCTTTAAAGGAATCTTGTCATTCAATCCTGGGGGGATGTGTGCTTGCAATCTAATTATCCAGTCTGCTTCTAACTGTTCAGTTCGATTCCTTATATCTCCCCCTCTCCTACTAGGTAAATTGGTTTCTAAAATCATAAACTTAAAACTATGTTTAGCCCTTTCCTTTAGGATATGCTTGGACAAGGCATTCACTTCTGATTTTATTTTGATTTGGTACACATGATCCCTAATTCTGTTCCTCAACTGCCTATCTGTTTTTCCTACATAAAATCACTACATTCCAGGCAGATAGCTAAATAAACTAAATGTTCTGTATAACATGAACCAGTAACCTTGAATGTATAGAGTCTTGAGGTTACAGGATGTACGAACATGTTACTACTGTCTATATATTTACAAAAATTACATTTTCCACAAGCTGCAGTATCTCTAAAACTTGATGTGTTTGGTGTGGTACTGTCTGGAAAATATAATAGCCGATGTAAATTCTTTTTGTTTCTAAATGTATATCGTGGGTGTTCTCCAACTAGCTCCTTTATATCAGGGTTTGTGTTAAGAATATCCCAATGTTTATTTAGTACATCCTTAACCAAACCTACATCTTGGGTGTAGAACAAAGTTATTTTCTGTTGTCCACTATCAGCTGTGTCCTCTGTTCTATCTGGGTTTCTATAGTAATTTTTGCCCTTATCAGAGAAGTAGGGACATGCTCCATTTTCTCGCTTCTGCACAACATTAGTAAAGCAAGCTTCTACTTCTTTATGATTATAGCTACGTGTAGTTAATCTATTACTTAAAACCTCAAGTTCCTTTTCAAAATTACTCTGCCTAGGATTCAATCTAGATGCTCTTGTAGCCTGTCCTGTAATAATGTTTCTAAAGACATGTTGGGGGTGCATACTATTTCTATGCAGTAATGTATTTTTGTAACAGTCTTTCCTATGTGTGCCTGTGTTAAAAGCTCCATCATGCATGCATTGTATAGTTACATCCAAAAAGGCTATACTGTCCTTTGAAGTAGTCATGGTAAATTTTAAAAAAGGGGTTAGAGAATTTACTTCATCATAAAATAAACGCAGATCTTCTACTGTACTAATCCACAGAAAAAACAAATCGTCCACGAACCTCCTATAAAAACAAACAAATTTCTTAAATGTTTCAAGTTGAAAGAGTTTTTCATCTTCCCATGAAGCCATCACTAGGTTGGCGTAGCTATTGGCACAAGGAGTGCCCATAGCTATGCCATCCTTCTGTAGATATAGAGAATCCTCAAACAAAAAAAATTATTGTCTAGTACCAGTTCAAGAAATAAGCAAAGTAATTCTCTTTTAGTTGTATTTAAACTACAATGTCTTTCTAAATAAGTTCTAATATTCCTAACACCTATATCATTGGGTGTATTTGTAAACAGTGAGGTGACATCCATTGTCACCAGTATAACTAGCTCACTGTTCTTTAATTTTGTAGTTATATCATAGAAATCCAACAGGAATTGTTTACAATCCCTCAAAATAAAAGTATTTAGATTAACTATGGGTCTTAATGTCTTCTCAACGAACGCTGATAAATGCTCTGTCACCCATCCTTGACCTGAGACAATAGGTCTCATTGGAGGATTCTCTGAATTTTTATGTGCTTTCAGTAATCCTTGGATGACCGGAGTGACAGGTGTGTCTACAAAAAGGAAGTTATACAGATTAATATCAATAGTTTCTTTTCTATATAATTCATCTAAGACATTGTGTACTTTTAAGACAAACTCTTGTACTCTCTGTCTAGATATAGATTCATAATAGCTTGTATCTCTGAGCATCTCAAGCATGCTTCTGTTATATGTATCTCTATCTAGAATAACTATAGGTCCACCTTTGTCTGCCAGCCTTATAGATATGTTTCTGTCATTTCTCAAATTCTGGAGAGCATTAAACTGTCTCGATGTTAAATTTTGCTTATTACTAGTGCCATAATTATTTTCTTTCATATTAAATAGCTCCTTTTCAACAATTTTACTGAAGGTGTCAATTATAGGGTGTAACACAGGTACAAATGTGCTAGGTTTCCTAAAATGACCATCAGCCATTCCTCTTTCACTGTTCTTAAACAACATATTCAGTTGTACACTTCTAACAAACAACTTAACATCAAGGATAGTTTCAGTGACATTACTGACCCTGGACGGAATAAATGAAAGACCTCTATTTAATAAATCCCTTTCAAACCTGTCAATAGGTCTATGGGACAGGTTCTAGACTAAGTCATTTTCTCCCACATTTTCTTTATAGTTGGTTCTCTCAAGTCTGTTCCTATAGCCTTCCTCTTCTGTCTTCCTCTGCTCATAGAGCGATTTCTCCCTCTGGCAGAGTTCTCGGCTATGGGGAAAGGGTTATATTTATCTGAGCCAGCATTAAAATTAGATAGGAAAGTAGTTTTACTACGTACTACTATATAATTGCTATTACCCTTAGCTCTATCTCTGCTGTCTGCAGTGGTGGTGCTAGTTGATGTTAAAGCGGAATGGTTCAATACATCTCTTACATTCAAATTGTTTAAATCAGAGTTAGTAACATTAGTTACATTTTCTGACACAGGTACATTTTCTCCAAATGGAGTAATATTTAAATTGTCTTTGTTAGTGCCTAACAGAGCATCATTCTGATTCATTTCTGCATTGGAAACATTATTAGTAATACAATCATTATTATGCACATTCACATTGTTACTATTAGGAAATGAAGTCCTTTCATGTCCACTTCTAACATTTCTCGGCCAAGTAAAGACTTGCCCATTTGCAAAATCATACAAATCTCTAGTTAATTTATGTTTCTTCTGCTCCAACAGTCTTTTTTTCATATAGGCACACTGAATCCAACAGGCGGTCTAAAAGTGGATCAGTTACTATAGGCTGGTATCCACTGTACAAATCATGTTGTTTATTCTCTATAAGTTCTTGTAATTTGACTTCTTCTGGTAAGAAGAACTCATTCAATAATTTCGTGTAGTTAATACTTAGTTCAATGTTTAGCTGCTGCCAGTGAAAAAGAAGTTCAGGATAAGTGTTACCTGTAGTTGGCATTTTTAAAATCCTGAGTCCCCTTGGTATTATCTTCTTCTGGATGCAAACCTCAAAGTGAAAACGTTGCATTTGGAGTCGTTTTAATTTTAGGAGATCCGATTCCATAGTGGAAATAGTAGAATTAATGCTTTCATATTCCGTACTGCTAAGCAAGGCACCATTGTTGGAAGCTACCAACTCAGCCTCCAACAGCAGGTTGACATCACCAGTTACACAGTTCTGTAGCCTGGAATGCACCATTTTCTTCTATGCGATATTAGCAGGATTATATGGTAGTTCAACGCTACTTTCCAAGCAATCTGCCATGGTCAATACGTGGTATTTTAAAAAGAAAGCAAATGTATAAATAGTAACGAAAAACACCACGATAAAGCAAAGGTGCCTGCACAGTTCCAATAAAAATGCCAGAAGAAGATAATACCAAGGGGACTCAGGATTTTAAAAATGCCAACCACAGGTAACACTTATCCTGAACTTCTTTTTCGCTGGCAGCAGCTAAACATTGAACTAAGTATTAACTACATGAAATTATTGAATGAGTTCTTCTTACCAGAAGAAGTCAAATTACAAGAACTTATGGAGAATAAACAACATGATTTGTACAGTCGATACCAGCCTATAGTAATTGATCCACTTTTAGACCGCCTGTTGGATTCACTGTGCCTATATGAAAAAAGACTGTTGGAGCAGAAGAAACATAAATTAACTAGAGATTTGTATGATTTTGCAAATGGGCAAGTCTTTACTTGGCCGAGAAATGTTAGAAGTGGACATGAAAGGACTTCATTTCCTAATAGTAACAATGTGAATGTGCATAATAATGATTGTATTACTAATAATGTTTCCAATGCAGAAATTAATCAGAATGATGCTCTCTTAGGCACTAACAAAGACAATTTAAATATTACTCCGTTTGGAGAAAATGTACCTGTGCCTGTGTCAGAAAATGTAACTAATGTTAATAACTCTGATTTAAACAATTTGAATGTAAGAGATGTATTGAACCATTCCGCTTTAACATCAACTAGCACCACCTCTGCAGACAGCAGAGATAGAGCTAAGGGTAACAGCAATGATATAGTAGTACGTAGTAAAACTACTTTCCTATCTAATTTTAATGCTGGCTCAGATAAATATAACCCTTTCCCCATAGCCAAGAACTCTGCCAGAGGGAGAAATCGGTCTATGAGCAGAGGAAGACAGAAGAGGAAGGCTATAGGAACAGACTTGAGAGAACCAACTACAAAGAAAATGTGGGAGAAAATGACTTAGTCTGGAACCTGTCCCATAGACCTATTGACAGGTTTGAAAGGGATTTATTAAATAGAGGTCTTTCATCTATTCCATCCAGGGTCAGTAATGTCACTGAAACTATCCTTGATGTTAAGTTGTTTGTTAGAAGTGTACAACTGAAGATGTTGTTTAAGAACAGTGAAAGAGGAATGGCTGATGGTCATTTTAGGAAACCTAGCACATTTGTACCTGTGTTACACCCTATACTTGACACCTTCAGTAAAATTGTTGAAAAGGAGCTATTTAATATGAAAGAAAATAATTATGGCACTAGTAATAAGCAAAATTTAACATCGTGACAGTTTAATGCTCCCCAGAATTTGAGAAATGACAGAAACATATCTATAAGGCCGGCAGACAAAGGTGGACCTATAGTTATTCTAGATAGAGATACATATAATAGAAGCATGCTTGAGATGCTCAGAGATACAAGCTATTATGAAACTATATCTAGACATAGAGTACAAGAATTTGTCTTAAAAGTACACAATGTCTTAGATGAGTTATATAGAAAAGAAACTATTGATATTAATCTGTATAACTTCCTTTTTGTAGACACACCTGTCACTCCGGTCATCCAAGGATTACTGAAAGCACATAAAAATTCAGAGAATCCTCCAATGAGACCTATTGTCTCAGGTCAAGGATGGGTGACAGAGCATTTATCAGCGTTCGTTGAGAAGACATTAAGACCCATAGTTAATCTAAATACTTTTATTTTGAGGGATTGTAAACAATTCCTGTTGGATTTCTATGATATAACTACAAAATTAAAGAACAGTGAGCTAGTTATACTGGTGACAATGGATGTCACCTCACTGTTTACAAATACACCCAATGATATAGGTGTTAGGAATATTAGAACTTATTTAGAAAGACATTGTAGTTTAAATACAACTAAAAGAGAATTACTTTGCTTATTTCTTGAACTGGTACTAGACAATAATTTTTTTTGTTTGAGGATTCTCTATATCTACAGAAGGATGGCATAGCTATGGGCACTCCTTGTGCCAATAGCTACGCCAACCTAGTGATGGCTTCATGGGAAGATGAAAAACTCTTTCAACTTGAAACATTTAAGAAATTTGTTTATTTTTATAGGAGGTTCATGGATGATTTGTTTTTTCTGTGGATTAGTACAGTAGAAGATCTGCGTTTATTTTATGATGAAGTAAATTCTCTAACCCCTTTTTTAAAATTTACCATGACTACTTCAAAGGACAGTATAGCCTTTTTGGATGTAACTATACAATGCATGCATGATGGAGCTTTTAACACAGGCGTACATAGGAAAGACTGTTACAAAAATACATTACTGCATAGAAATAGTATGCACCCCACAACATGTCTTTAGAAACATTATTACAGGACAGGCTACAAGAGCATCTAGATTGAATCCTAGGCAGAGTAATTTTGAAAAGGAACTTGAGGTTTTAAGTAATAGATTAACTACATGTAGCTATAATCATAAAGAAGTAGAAGCTTGCTTTACTAATGTTGTGCAGAAGAGAGAAAATGGAGCATGTCCCTACTTCTCTGATAAGGGCAAAAATTACTATAGAAACCCAGATAGAACAGAGGACACAGCTGATAGTGGACAACAGAAAATAACTTTGTTCTACACCCAAGATGTAGGTTTGGTTAAGGATGTACTAAATAAACATTGGGATATTCTTAACACAAACCCTGATATAAAGGAGCTAGTTGGAGAACACCCACGATATACATTTAGAAACAAAAAGAATTTACATCGGCTGTTATGTTTTCCAGACAGTACCACACCAAACACACCAAGTTTTAGAGGCACTGCAGCTTGTGGAAAATGTAATTTTTGTAAATATATAGACAGTAGTAACATGTTCGTACATCCTGTAACCTCAAGACTCTATACATTCAAGGTTACTGGTTCATGTTATACAGAACATTTAGTTTATTTAGCTATCTGCCTGGAATGTAGTGATTTTATGTAGGAAAAACAGATAGGCAGTTGAGGAACAGAATTAGGGAGCATGTGTACCAAATCAAAATAAAATCAGAAGTGAATGCCTTGTCCAAGCATGTCCTAAAGGAAGGGGCTAAACATAGTTTTAAGTTTATGATTTTAGAAACCAATTTACCTAGTAGGAGAGGGGGAGATATAAGGAATCGAACTGAACAGTTAGAAGCAGACTGGATAATTAGATTGCAAGCACACATCCCCCCAGGATTGAATGACAAGATTCCTTTAAAGCCCAAGTTAAAAAGTAGAAAATTTAAATGTTAGATGTAAGATTATATTTTACATGAGATATATTTTATTCTCTATATATGTTTGTGTAAACTTTATACTAATTTTATATATGTATATCAGCTCTGTTATATGATTTTATATGAAAGCAAACATTTTATTGAAGTCACAGAATTCACTGCAGTCTATGTGAATGGCTTCATTTTCACAAACTGACTTTTTACTAGCAGAGTTAATTGTTTAATTGTTTGATTAATTATTTATGAGTGTGTATATAAAAGTGAAGTCTTTCTTAGTTTTATCATGGTCTGAAGAAGCTGTAAAGCGAAAGTGCTCGCCTCCTTGTTATTAATAATAAAAAGCAGTCTTTTATATATCATTCTACTACTTTGTTTTCTTGTAAAAGAAACTGATGTCGTTGGAATATTGGTCTGAATAGACATTTGTAGCACAGTTTATGCTTGTGTTTTAAAAGCAACCTTGCTTTTTTGGAAAGGAAACTGCTTTTGTTGGAATATTGGCCTGAACAGACATTTGCAGCATAGTTTATGCTTGGAACTCATAAACTGCCTGGGTGAGTCTTGCACAGTACTTGTTTACATTTACAATTTATAACCACTGGGTATACTTAACTGGGGCATTTTACACACACACACACACACACACACACACACACACCAAATCAACCCAAGCAATACACACCAAATCAATCCAAGCAACACACACACACACGGACCAAATCAAACCAAGCAACACACACACACACCAAATCAACACACATCCTAAATCAACACACACACCAAATAAACACACATCCTAAATCAACACACACACACACACACCAAATCAACCCAAGCAACACACACCAAATCAACCCAAGCACCAAATCAACCTAAGCAGCACACACACACCAAATCAAACCAAGCAACACACACACACACACACACACACACACACACACACACACACACACACAGCAAATCAACCCAAAGCAAAACACACAGCAAATCAACACAAGCAGCAATCCTTTAAATTGAATACGGACTTAAGCAGCAATCCCACAATCCCCCAGAAGCTAAATTGAATACACTCATCTTACTTAGAGCAACAGTTTCTAGGAAGCAACACCCTGTTCTGAATTGAATATGCTTTGAAACCTGAAAACACATGTGTTCTGTATTGAAAACAAGCAGCAATCTCCAGGAAGAATCAACTTTTACACGTTACAGCAGCCATCCCCTGTTCTGAACTGAATACGGACTTACTTAGAATTGAAGATACTTAGATTGAATACAGCAATCCCTTATAGAACATGTGATGCCCCTGCACTGGCGCAGTAATCAAGGAGCCTCAATCATTACCACTGGCAACAGTGGGGAATGTAAACACTGGGAGGATGACAAGCACACACACAGTAAAGTGCAATTTGCCTTAAGAGTACAAAGAGACCACAAGTCAGTCTAGGGCTGGTTTTGCCCTCATTCTCCACATCCCCAGTAAGACTCCCCACTGGCACAGCTATAGAGTTCAGTCCTTAGCCAGGGTTCCAAGCCAAGTTCTCCAACATTCTCTCGGTCCAACCAGTGCTTTGTTTCACTGCCCAAGTAGCTGACAGACACACACTTGGAGATTTGTTTTATAAACACACACACCAGAGAAAGGCTGGCACAGCTTTACTAGCTATGGCCCTTCTGCCCAGGATATAAGGTAGTTATCATTGCCATCAGAACCCCTTATAAGCTATTTTAAGTCTCTTAACAAAGGGTGTCCAATACTACTGTGTAATGTTACTATTAATCCAAATGGTAGTTTTGACCAAGAGCAAGGCTATTTAGGATTGGCCTGTACAGTGTCACCATATAGATATGCAAGTACTCTAAGAGCTTAAATACCTCTTAACAGACCAGCCACAATTAAAATGTTTAAATATATTTAATAATAAATAATAAAAGAACAAGACAATACTCAGTAAGTAATCAGTTACACCAGAGCTCAAAATCACAGGAAATATTTAAAACAACATTGCACGGCAGTCTTAAATAAATAAAGAAAACATCTAAGCTACACTTTACTATATTCCTGTCTGAATCTAAAAGAGTTACCATTCCCTAGAAACATACTTACTGCAAGGCAAGTGCAAAAGATGATGAGTGGATGTTGTTGTTAGGTCAAAAGACAGATACAAAATGTCCCCCTCAGAGAGTTCTTAAATTAATATCAAATATTACTGCTGGGTTAACATGGATGATGTCACTTTTTGTCAAATGACTTTAGTTCCCAAGCTAAACCCCCCCTTTGTCAGAAACTAACAGAATTTAGCATCTCTCTGTGAAAATGCATAGCCTCCAGATGTTTGCAACTGCTAGGAGACATAAAACAATAAAACACTTACAAAACAATACAGAAGGCACCCTAGTTCTAGACATTCTGTCTCCTTGCTGCATTGAAACTAACTTCTGTGACACAATAATGAAATAATTTAATTTCAACCATTTTCTCAGAATTTTTTCAAGTTAACCTCCTGTGTTCAAGATGTTCATAGTGTTACCCTGCTGCAGTAATCACACTTGGGTTATCCTGCTGTCAGGCTGTCCCGCAGTCGGCCTGAATTCCAAAGTCTTGGTCCAGCGTCGGTTGCTGTCGCTTCTTCCCTGACATCAGTGCGCCAGGGGTATATAAGAGGCATCCAAAGCCATTTTCTTCCGTCTTTCTTGCCGCGCGGTGCCCGAAGCAGAAGCAGTTCGCAAGTGCCAGTCGGCTGACACCTGATATTTTCGAATCGAATTTCAGTCCGAAGTCTTCAAAGTTACTAGAGGCACCCTTACAGCAGGAT
Organism: Protopterus annectens; assembly: GCF_019279795.1. Lineage (NCBI taxonomy): Eukaryota > Metazoa > Chordata > Ceratodontiformes > Protopteridae > Protopterus > Protopterus annectens. The sequence continues at coordinate 899,011,402 of NC_056745.1, forward strand.
GTCTTATTCGGGGTTAAAGCAGAAGAGGTTTTAAAGAAAATGGAGGATAAGGCAAAATCTATGCAGAAGGGAGGAGAAGACAGGTCCCAAACTACGAGAAGACAAACACAATGACTTAAACCTCAAACTGCCAAGCAAAGCTCTCTTGGCAGCTCCCTTGGGAGGAAAATTAGCACTTTTTGCAGACAACTGGTGCATCATCACAAAGGACAAATGGGTCCTAGACATTATCTCACAAGGATACCGATTCCATTTTCACACCTTGCCAAGGATAAAAGGAACGCCAAACCTGCCACAACATCAATGGGGAGAGGCACAAAAACAAATTACAGCTCTCATGGACATGAGAGCCATTCAACTGGTACCTACACAGGAGCAAGGCCAAGGATTTTACTTGAGGCTCTTTCTAGTCCCCAGAAAGGACAATGCTTGGAGACCCATTCTGGACCTTTTGATTCTAAACACCTTCTTGCAAGTACCCAAATTCAAGATGCTAACACTACAGCAGCTTCTTCCCATGTTGGGCAAGAAAGCTTGGCTAGTAACGTTGGACCTCAAGGAGGCATACCTGCATGTCCCTATCAGACAAAATTGCAGAAGATACCTCCATTTCATTGCAGGTTCAACCCATTACCAATTCTTTGCACTGCCCTTTGGCTTATCTACTGCACCCAGGGTCTTTACAAAATGCCTGGCACCGGTAATTGCATACTGCAGACAAAGAGGAATTCAAATATACCCATACCTGGACGACTGCCTCATCCAAGCAGAAAGCAAGGACATTCTCTTACAACATCTGGCTTTTGTAAAACACCTTCTAAGTTGCCTAGGGTACACAGTAAACGAAAAGAAATCAAAAATTGTGCCCTCACTAAATATGACATTCCTGGGTGTCAGCTTGAATACAGTGGCCCAGATGGCGTATCTGATGCCAGACAAACAACTACAACTAACTCAATATTTCAAAATAATGGCAACAAAGACCCAACTCCCTGCAAGAAAAATTCTGCAGGCCTTGGGCTTCATGGCATCTTGCATGCTACTAATTCCATTTGAAAAACTGCATATGAGGAAATTACAATGGTACCTGAAAAGCATATGGACTCAACACAGCCACAGCTTGGAAACAATGATACCTCTCATTCCCTGCCTTCAACAGGAGTTTCTATGGTGGTCACAGGCATGTCACCTCAACAAGGGTCAACCTTTCACCTTACCCCCAGCTAGGCAAACTATGACAACAGATGCATCGGACTATGCCTGGGGGGAACACATGGCAGGACAGTACATTCAAGGCATATGGACTGCAGATCAAATAAATCTGCACATCAATCAAAAAGAAATGCTAGCTGTACAGAATGCTCTGACAGCCTTCAAGGACCTCTTACATCCAGGACAGCTTATAATAAGGACAGACAACACCACAGTAATGTGGTACATAAACAAGCAAGGGGGTACACACTCCTACCCTCTATGCAGGCAAGCAATGACCTTGTGGAACACAGCACTGGCTTACCAAGTTCATTTACAAGCTCAATTCCTGTCAGGAAAAAAGAAAACATTGGCAGACGACCTAAGCAGGAACATCATGGATCCCCACAAGTGGAAACTGGATCCACAAGTATTTGTAATGATAACTCAAAAATGGGGGCGCCCAGACATAGATCTGTTTGCCAACCCCCAAAACTATCAGCTATCAAAATTTTTCACCAGGACATTCCACCATCAAGCTTAGAAAGTGGATGCACTCTCATTCAGTTGGAAAATGCTGACAGTATATGCCTTTCCTCCATTGCCCCTTCTCACAAAGGTGCTGCTGAAAGTCAGGATGGAGAGACCCTGAATGATACTCATTGCCCCAGACTGGCCACGCCAGCACTTGTACCCACTACTAAGGAACATGGCCCACGGCCCACCATGGATTTTACCACAAATTCCTCATCTGCTCACACAACAAGACAGTCAGATTCTACACAGCCAGCTCAAAACCTTAAATTTGGCTGCATGGCAAATCACCTAAGCAACCAGCCAGCTCCTCTTTCACAAGCTGTTATGGATGTCATTCTGGAAGCCAGGAGGCCCAACACCAGGAAAGCCTACTCAGACAAATGGAAAAGATTTTGTGCCTGGAACCAAGCTAAAGGCCAAAATACCCTTTAGCCAGACATACCTCAGATTCTACAATACTTAACTGAGATGTTACACATAGGACTTTCTTTTTCATCTATTAAAATCCACGCCTCAACTATTTCAGCTCACTACAACACGGATCCTCCCTTATTTTCACATCCACTTCTAAGGCAGTACCTCAGAGGGGCCAAAAACATTAGGCCTCCCAGGACAGCACCAACACCAACTTGGGACCTCAACTTTGTTCTGGAAAAACTTACGCTGCCACCTTTTGAGCCAGCTTTTTCAGTTGATTTAAAGGTTATATCATGGAAGACTGCCCTCCTGCTAGCAATTACTTCAGCCAGAAGAGTCTCAGAGCTACAGGCACTAATGGCAGTAGAGCCTTTCCTCATTTTTCATCAAGACAGAGTTTCTCTACGAACTAACCCCTCATTTATGCCAAAGGTGGTATCCAGTGAGGCTCTAAATCAAACCATCCATTTACCTACCTTCTTCCCAAATCCACAGAACAAAGGAGAAAGACTCCTGCACTCCTTGGACAACCACCAGCAACTACGTTACCACTTGGATAAAACTAAGGATTTCAGAAAATCTGACCAGCTTTTTGTATCCTATGCTACAGCAACACAAGGAAAGGCTATCTCAAAACAGACCATTTCCAAATGGATAGGACATTGCATACGTTTTTGCTACACCCATCATGGAAAACCAGTCCCTGCTAGCATAAGGCCCTACTTCACCAGGGCAGCAGCTACATCTACAGCCTTCCTAAGGGGGGTGCCAACCAAGGATATTCTGGAAGCTGCAACTTGGAGTTCAGTACACACCTTCACCAAACACTATAACTTACCACTTTACTCTAAGTCTAGAGCTGGCTTTGCCACTGCAGTTTTGCAGGGCCTTCTAGCCTCCTCTAACCCTGTTTGACTCCACCTCCCATCCATAGCTTTGGGATTCAACCCAAGTGTGATGACTGCAGCAGGGTAACACGATGAACATAGTGCAGTTTTGTACCTACCATAAATGTAGATGTTCAAGTGTATACCCTGCTGCAGTCCAGGTTACCCTCCCTCCATCCCCTCTGACCTAACTGAAACATTTAAATACCTTAAAATCTGATACAACCTTTCTGGTGTATTTGCTTATAGCTGGAGGGATGTTTTTGTTTGTGCTAACCTTTTATTATTGGTACTATCTACTGACCACCTTTTGGGGGGGCACCTGACATCTGGGGCAAGAAAAACTGAAGAAAATGGCGTAGGATGCCTCTTATATACCCCTGGCGCACTGACGTCAGGGAAGAAGCGACAGCAACTGACGCCGGACCAAGACTTTGGAATTCAGGCCGACTGCAGGACCGCCTGATGGCAGGATAACCCAAGTGTGATGACTGCAGCAGGGTATACACTCGAACATCTACATTTATGGTAGGTACAAAACTGTACTTTTTCATTAAACATATACAAACTGTCATAATATTGCAGGTACATTCCTGTTCTGTTCCAGTAGCGCATGCTGTGTTTACATTTTAGCTTAGTACTTTATGCACACTTCTGTATAAATCATATCAATATTCAGAAATGACATAGAATTATTTCCAAAATTCCAGCTAGCTGGGCTGGCAGTATTTCCCTTTGTCACGGAACACAATGCTCGCGTAACAAAAAATGTGGAAGGACAGAAGAAGAGGGTGAGAGCTGCCCTGCCCCCAGCTACACACTGCCTACAAATAACAAACTGCAGTTTGTATTCTTTTTTCTTACCCGGATTCTGGCCTGTGGTCCCAAACACGAGTGGGTGGGTGCTGGGTGGACTCTGCAGGACTTACATTATGCACAACAGCCCAACTCTACAGCTCCACTTGATCCCATGCTGGTATATTCCCTATTTCCCTCCAAAACAGTTTATCTGACTGAGTCTGTCACACAAAGCTGATGTCATCACGCACACCTCTCTAGGCTGGCAATGCATGTTAACATCAGCCATAAATTTAAAGCTGTATATATATATATATATATATATATATATATATATGAAACAAAAACTAATAAAAAAAAAAAAATCAAGAATTAAAGGGGCCAGTCAGGAATACATGGCACCCTATTATTTTGTCCTCAAAATTGGTAAATATTGAGGGTTTTGGTATGGGTGAGAAGTTTGTATGTATTAATATTAATATATACTACTAAAATTATTCTACAAAACAAGGATACCTCCTTCTGACTTCTCTGAGGCCTCACATTACACTAGACTCCCATTTTCTATGTTTTCAGTACTTTGGCTTGAGGAGTGACTACCTTTAGCAAAAGTTCATCTTTCAGGTGTCCCAACCAGGTTACACTACATAAAACATTGACATCAGCCATTGTATCAGCTGTTCCTGCACTCCTTCTGCATTTATTTTCAGACAGACCAATCAGTTGCCAAGTCACTAATTCCAATTCATGAATGACCAATCTTTCAACTATGGGAAGCCATTTATATTGTAGGGACTTAAACAGGCTAGTTGTGTGCTATGTGCATTCCTATGTAAATCAAATCTGGAAATTCCATATGTCGTATGTAAAAAAGCAACATGGAAGAAAAACTCAAAATCTTACCTGGTCAGTTATCAGTGCTACTAGCATTAAAATGATTCTTCAGTCTTCAGTCTTCAGAATGCACAGCAACATCCTTCCCATTCCATGCACTTGCTAACAATTTGAGATCAGTTTTGAGTCTTAAAATATAATTTTTCAAAGAGTTCAATTCATTATCATCTTATGTCCCCAATGACAGCAAAACTAGCTGCAGCTACAGGCTCTATCTGCTTATTCCTTCACCTAACAACCCACAATAACTCTGTAAAAACATCCGTTACAGATTAGAATGGTTAATTACTCTTAGCAGTACAATGAACAAATAAAGGGACATCTGGACAGCGCAGTGGTGCAGCAGTAGTGTTGTCACCTCACAGCAAGAGGTTCTCCGGTTCAATTCTCAGTTGGGGTGCCTTCTATGTGGAGTCTGCATGTCCTCCCTGCATTCGTGTGGGTTTCTGCCAGGTGCTCCGGTTTCCTCCCATGTTACAAAGGTATGCATCTGGAGCATTTTTTCCCGGGCCTCTGCTGAAAATTGGCCTTGTTCCAAGTTGGACTTTCCCAGTTAACAAATGTTAAATAAAAATAAAATTTGTTTTCAATTTCATAGTGTATCACTAATATTCTCTTTCATTGAAAGCAATTATGATCCAAACTACAAACAGCCAATAATCTTTCCTATAATAATGAAGTAAACTTGCTCTAAGTATGTAGTACTCAACAGGTATGTCACATGGAATATAATAAATTTGCAGATGTCTTATGAAACATAAATTTTGTAGTACTTCAGTGAAAAATCAGCACTCATCATCCATATGCCTGGAAAATAAAACTTGCAACTATTATAAAATATTTCATAGTGTGTGTTAGAAAAATGTGTATTTGAATATATGAGAAATGCTAGTTTAAAAGCAAAGTAGTATATAATGCATTTTATTCTATTAATCATATAACAGTACAGATTAATTCATGTGTAAATGTAAGTAGTTTTGAAACTGCAGTGTGGCTTGGAGCAAAGCTGATCTCTGACCCTGGCAGAATGCTAGCTTAGCAAGTTTTAATGTTTATGCTTTTCACAAGTGATTATCTGCTGGGTCAGGAAATTAAGTGTGTGAAATAATGAAATCTTCTGCTCTTTCCTGTTGGAATGATCTGGCCTTTTATATGTGTTACTCAGATAGCACGAAGCTGTGTGAGAAAGTGTAACAGAGAACAAAGACGTGTATTAAAAGACTGAAGCTGCTAATGTATTCGAACTGATATGAAACCTTGAACAAGTAACTTTACAGAAAGACATTATGACTGACCAGCTGGATAGCAAGGCTATATTGTATCTAGAGGAAAAGTTTTTTAAAATATACAGCATCAGCAGATTTAATGAATAAAGGACTGTAAGCTAAAGTGATGTAGATGCCCTGTGACATATCACGTCAGTAAGGTGGGCATAGCTTAAATGTTAAACCTATATAAAATTGTGTGCTTCCTGTTTCATGTCAGACAAAATTCTGTACTTGTACGTTTTTTGCCTCCTGGTGTTCACTAGTAAACTTTTGAATCTGAACCTCCTGTGTATTGAATTCTTAATTTTATTTAACAGTTTGGTCCTTCGGACTGGAATTCCCTTGGTAAGCCGCAGATCAGAGCGTATCGGTGGTCGAATACTGCGCAGGAGAAGTTACCAAAATGGTTCTTCTTGAGTGAAAAGACCTCCGACTGAATTGTCGTGTGTAAAGAGGCTGGCCACTTTCTGATCTGTGGCCGAAAAGCGGAACTTGAACAGCTCAGGTAGGAAGAATTTGCCTTTTTTCTGTTTTAGATAAGGGTCTAGGTTACAGTATATTGTTGTCAAGATTTGTTTTGCAGATCAGGGACAAAAGGAAGTACTGTATATTTGGTCATAGATCAGGGTAACAGAATAAGGTAGGCAGTTATTCTAGGTAAACTGTGAACAGGAACTGAGAACTTGATATCACGTGATAAAAAAGGGTTACGTAACATTTTCTTTGACATGTGTAATCAGTGCACCAAAACCTCGCGAGATCTGCCCCTAACCGAAGACGCAAAATACATGCAATTACAACGTTCTGATAACGTTAGGTATTATACAAAATGGGTTAGTAAATATGAATTTGATGGTGAACTAGATAAAATTTCACTAGTTAAACTCCTTAAACAGCTTAAATCTGATGCAGGAGGTCAAGCAAAAAAGCAACGCCAACTAGGCATTCCTCAAGCACACAGGTGGATTGAGGAAGCAAATCGTAGAGAACAGAAGCTTAAAAATTTAAAAACATTATTTTTAGACAAAGAGGATAATAACTTGGTGATAGCAACAGCTCCTCCTCCTCCTCCCTTGCCCCCTCCCTTACCTTTTTTAGGATATGAAGTGAGTGGACAGACTGGTCCACCTCCACATTATCCTGAAGTTTCAGCAAGACCACAACCATTTGTTAGAGATCCTATTAAGACTAGGTCCCGAACACGTAAAACACATAGGGACACAGAATCATACCAAATAGAGAGAAATCTACAGGATGAGAGTGAGGAAGAAATATGCCCACTTATAGAAGTTCCAAATCCTCAGGCAGGACAGGAAGGGCAGGACCCAACACTCTTAGTATATAGACCATGGACACCAGAGGACATCCAGAAGGCTACTGAGGGAATCCCCCATCCGAAAGTTAATTTTGAGAAATTTTTAGAAGATTTACAAGACATGAGGTTGAGTTACCAATTGAATGGGGAAGAAGTAGAAAAAGTAGTAAGACAAGTTATAGATCCAGATTGGCACATGATTTGTGGCACCTGGAATCCTCGTAATGCAGAGCTTAGACCACTCCCACATAGTGACGCAGAGTTAGACAACAGAGTGAAAGGTCTGACAGACCGAATCTCTGAGAAATGGAAACCCAGAGCAGACTGGACTTGCATTAATCAATGCATACAACAGGAAAATGAGACAATAGATGGATATTATGCTAGATTATTAGAATGTTTTAATAATCATAGCGGTATGTCGGTTCCTGAGAACCAAATGAATGATTCCCCATATGAACAACAATTAAAAAATGCATTTTTGAAAGGTTGCATTGCACATATTAGTAGCTTCATTACGAAGCATATGATAGACCATCGAACAGGGAGGCTACAAGCCTTACTCAAATACGCTAGACATGCTGAAAGACATTTTAATAGTAAAAAGAAAAAGAAGGCGTAAGTCTTGACTGCTGAAGACGGAGCTGAGGTATTTGTATTACAGTCAGGTAAAAAGGGTAAGAAAAATACCCAGGGAAACAAACAGTCTGACAAACGATCAGAAGATTTTGAAGAAAGGAAAAAGAGAGGTGAATGCTTCAAGTGCGGGAAAAAGGGACATCTAGCAAGGCTTGTAGGCAAATCAAAAAGGTAATCACAGAAGATAAGGGAGATGAGGACTGACTATATGATAGTGAGGATACATCAAGTGAAAGTCAGAAATCATCAGGAAAAGTTAATAAATAAAAAGCAAATGTAAATGTGATAGAGGGAGTTGAGGAAGTGCAAGTAGATGTGGAGGATGAAGAAAGTGAAATTTTGGACTTAGCATTATTGAGCTTAGAGCTCTACTTGGCAGATACGAAACCGGAATTTACACTTCTGGTGGAGGGAAGGGAAGTCAAATTCCTGTGTGACTCAGGAGCGTCACGGACTTTGATACACCCCTCCAAGTTACCAGAACATTCCGAATCACCTGATTATATACTAGTAAAAGCCGCAAATGGACAGTTGTACAGGGAACCACTTTCCCATGATATAGCAATAACTGACCCTGTTTCAGGTATGACCCAGAGAAGTAAAATTGTTGTTTATGCAAAGTGTCCAGAAAACCTATTGGGCAGGGACCTTATGCAGATATTTGGCATAGCAGTAGTTCCAACTGTGCAAGGTATGGAGGCACAGAGACAAATGGATACCTTTGTAGTGCGATCGAAGGGTGAAACTTTTTACTGGTACAGCCAGGACCTAGTCACGACTGGTCCAGGGGCAGTAACCGAGGAGCTGATGAACGTAGCCATCAGTAAAGCCCCCTCCATCGACATTGATCAACAGCATTTGTTACACTGTACTCTATACTACTGTACTACACCAGGACCTGATAGAGAATATGAGCAAGAATTGTTTAGAAATCATGCAACTAGATTGGTTTTGCGAACTTTGTACTGGGATACTGAGGGGAACAGTGTAGTTAGCTGTTTGTTACCTCAAGAATTCCTTGCATTGTATAGATCAAATCGGTTACCACATGTCAGCTTGACAAAGAACAAAAGTGTCAAATGGGCAGATTTAGGAGAAAAAGTAACAAGATGGGAGAAACAGACTGATTTAGAACTATCAGAACACGGGATACAAAAACAAAAACTGAATTGGTTGACACAGACACATCCAGCTGTACACTTGCAATCTAGCGAGGACAGCTGATTAGCATTTTTATTAGAAGAAGAAGAAAAAGCCTTATGTGAAATTCCAACAACTCTTTGGTCAACAGGCAAGTCAGATGTAGGACTTATTTGAACAGCAGGACCAGTTACAATAACCCCAAAGTCAGCTTTTAGACCACAGAAAAGACAATACCCTTTGAGAAAGGATGCAGAAATAGGAATTAAGCCTATAATAGCAGCATTACTCAAAGAAGGAGTACTGGCAGAATCTCCTGATTCACCATGTAATACACCCCTATTTCCTGTTAAAAAAGCAAACGGGGAATGGCGGATGGTACAAGATTTACAAGCTGTAAATAGTGCAGTAATACCTAGAGCACCTACGGTGCCAGACCCACATACTTTGTTAAATGATTTAGAACCACAACAGAAGTATTTCTCTGTGGTAGATATTAGCAATGCTTTCTTTTCAATACCTATACATCCTGATAGTCAATATTGGTTTGCATTTACATTTCAGGGTAAAAGGTATACGTATACTCGACTACCACAGGGATATTGTGAGAGCCCAACAATATTTGCACAAGAAATGACAAGCAACCTGGCAGGTTTACCCCACCGGGAGGTAGTCAAATTCTACTTTACGTAGATGACATCTTGCTAGCAACCCCCACCCAGAAACAGTGCAGGGAGGATACTGTAGCATTATTGAAATTTGTAGCAACACATGGACACAAAGTAAACAAAAGTAAGTTACAACTTTGGAGAAAACAAGTTAGATACCTAGGATATGTGATATCCAATGAAGGTAGAATACTAGATGAGGAAAGAAAAACAGCAATTTTGCAAGCACCCAAACCAACAATCAAGAAAGAAATGATGTCTTTCTTAGGTACAACTAATTTTTGTCGGAGCTGGATACTAAATTATGCTTTGGAATCTGCTCCACTGACTGATTTGATATATAAGGCACCAATGGCAGCACAAGATATCTTACAATAGACAACCAAAGCTGAAACGGCTTTCTGCAGGTTGAAGCAGTTGATAGCTTCTTCATTAGTTTTAGGACTTCCAAATTATCACAGACGTTTTTTTCAGACCGTAGATTGTAAGCAAGGGTATATGATGTCAGTATTGACGCAACAACATGGGGACAAGCAATGCCCCATAGCCTACTATTCATCACAGTTAGACCCAGTGGCGCGATCTTTGCCTCACTGTGTACAAGCAGTAGTTGCAGCCGCATTGGCAGTACAGGCTTCGGACTCAGTGGTGTTATTCCACCCTCTCACATTGAGAGTGCCTCATGCAGTTGCAATAATTTTACTGCAAGAGAAAGTGGCATACCTTTCTCCTGCTAGACATCTTTCATGTATGACTATACTGCTGAGCCAACCTCATATGACAATTAAACGATGTACGACATTGAATCCATCAACATTACTTCCAACTCCTGTGGAGGGCACACCACACAGCTGCCTGCAGGAAATTGAACAGTTAGCTTTACCTAGACAAGATCTTACAGATATGCCCTTGGATAATGCCAAGGTGACATATTACGTGGACGGCTCATGCAGAAGGGGTCCTACAGGGAAGAATCTGGTGGGGTATGCAGTAGTTACAGACACTGAAATTTTAGAAGCTCAATCCTTACCACACAACTTATCTGCACAAGCAGCAGAATTGATAGCTTTGACGAGGGCATGTGCTTTAGCAAAAAACAAAAGTGTGAACATATATACTGATAGTCAGTATGCTTTTTCTACAGTACATGTATTTGCACAACAATGGAAAAATAGAGGAATGATAACATCTAGTGGAAAACCTATTAATCATGCACAATTTATTTTGGAGTTATTAGAATCTATTCAGTTACCTACCAAAGTAGCTATTTGTAAATGTGTAGCTCATACAAAACAACAGGATAAGATTTCAAAAGGCAATGCATGAGGTGATGCAGCTGCAAAGCAAGCAGCCTCAGACTCAGAGACTTTACTTTTGAATGAGGAATTACAACCCTCTGAGATTTTAGATTTAGACATGTTAAAAACAATGCAGACGCTTACTACAAAAGCAGAAAAACAAAAATGGGTAAAACGAGGTGCAATTCTTGAAAATGGACTGTACATTTCCAAAGAAAGAAAACCGATATTGCCGTCTAATTTATTTAGATATGCAGCTTTGTTGAGCCATGGGCAGTGCCATGTCTCAACAGGGGGGATGGTACAGTTAGTAAATCGAATATTCCAAACATATGGATACACAAACTACACAAAAAAATTTTGTGCAGCTTGTCATACTTGTAACAAGCATCATGCACAAGAAGCATTTAAAACCAAGCAAGGAAGTTTTCCTATACCACCATACCCGTTCCATACTATTTGTATGGATTTCAAAGAATTGAATAAATGTGAAGGGGAAAAGTTTTGTTTAGTTATTGTAGACATGTTTTGTAAATGGGTAGAAGCTTTTCCAACTAAAAACCCGGATGCAGCAACAGTGGCAAAAGCCCTGATAAAAGAAGTAATCCCTAGATTTGGCATTCCGGAAAGGATTTATAGTGACAATGGCACACATTTTGTGAATCAGACGATTCACCAGCTTGGGAGATTTTTTGGTATCTCCTTAAAGAACCATTGTGCTTACCACCCACAGTCAGCAGGACTGGTGGAAAGGTACAATGGTACCCTAAAAAACAAACTTCGGAAACTAGTAGAGGAGACCCAAAAGAATTGGATATACTCTCTGCCTTTAGCACTGCTGAGTATGCGAACGGTTCCAAATGTAAAGGGTTTGACTCCCTTTGAAATGGTTTTTGGGAGAGCATATTATGTGCCTCAGTGGAAAGCTCTCATGCCTGCAGAGCAAGAGGCTGACAGTTCATTAGCGAGCTATATGAGGAAACTGTTAACAAATAAATCTGTTTTGCAGTTTAACTCTTTTTCAGATAAGGAACAGACCAGACCGGTGGAAGCAGTCTTGGCCCCAGGGTCGTGTATCTGGCTGAAAGTGACGAAAAGGAAGAATTGGGCGAGTCCAAAGTGGGAGGGACCATACCAGGTTCTGTTGGCAATGCCTACTGCAGTTAGAGTGGCCGAGAGGACGTCCTGGGTTCATTTGACGCATTGTAAACCGGTAAAGAACTTTCAACTTTGATAAAAACTTTGTGACTGATACACAACCAGACCGAGATGGCCAAAAACAAAGCGAATAGAAGTTTAGATCAACCCCAGAGATATTGCATAATCATTTTGTTGAGTGTACATTTATTAACTGTAATTGTGACAATTTTCCTCTTGCTGTGGTTTATCCTACACACAACCACACAAGTGAAAGTGGGAAGGTGTGATGAAACGTCTATAGACTGGCATCCAAATTTTAACACATACCTAGCCATGAAACGTGTATATGCAGAGACTATGAACATTTCAAATTGCTGGGTTTGTACAGCTATACCGACAGCATATGGAGGACTGATAATGTCCGCTGTCCCTTTGGGGATAAATGAGACTTGGGAGAATTTACTTTTCAATACAGGAACTGTGAGATCACTGGACAAAATAGCTTTATTTTTACCTGTCACACAAAAAGGAATTGTATGTTTTTTCAAAAATGACACCCTCCAGGTGGGCTGGAGCAATTGTAATATGACCATATCTTACCGATGTTATATTAAGAATAGTAATGGCAATACTTTTTGCAATACTAATTATGACTCGTATTTGAACTCATTGAAAACAACTATGAATGACATTCAAAAAAATCTAGTTCTTTTTAAACAATTGTCAGTTATAGATCAAAAAATGTTTCATGCAGGGCTGATGCGTATTAGTACTAAAGTAAAAAACTGTTATTTTATTTGTGGGAAAAAGGCATATAAATGGTTACCTGAGAATTGGTCCGGCAGTTGTTTTTTGGGTTACTTGTTTACGGCAATAAGACATACTGCAGAATTACCTTTGGGTAAGATACGAAACATAAGAGAAGCAGCCCGAAAACCCGAAGGTCCAGTTAAAAAAACCTGTGAATCCAGTTGGAAAGATCGAAGCTGGCTGGAAAGACCACAATTCAATAAAAGGCAAAAGCGAATTGACTCATATGGACTTGAGTGACAGTGTTATTTCCTGGGCAGGAATATTCCCAACCTATGGAGCAGTCAAATCGATCTGGGAGCTGAGGAAGCTGTCGAAACTTCTTGAAGTAATGAGTAATGCAACTTTTTCCACCCTAGAACTGGTGACTGATGAACTGAATGCAATGAGAACTGTAGTGCTACAAAATCGGATGGCTCTTGACTTCACCCTAGCGGCAAGAGGTGGTACATGCACGCTTATCAAAGAAGAATGCTGTGCTTATATTCCTGACAATCGTCATGAGATTAATAACCACCTAGAGGTAATTCAGCAAGTATCAGCCATGACTGAACCAGACCCAAATCCACTGACAGACTTTTTCCAGAATCTATTTGGGACATGGGGTTCCATCCTAATGAATATTCTGATTGCCATTTGTGTGGGTATACTCCTAATAGGAGCATGTGTTTGTTGTGGAATTCCCTGCATGAAAAGATTAATCAAAGATTTTATTGATGTATCTGTTACTGAAACTTTTTACCAAGATATTGAGTTTGAAAGATTGATCTCAGATGACGCTTTTTCTGAAGTATAGATTGAATGATTCACCTAGCTGAAAATCCTAAGTGGAAAAGGCTAGGAGATGAAATGACACTATGCATACTTCAAAATAGAATAAAAATTATTAATAGGGGGGAAAATGTTAGAAAAATGTGTATTTGAATATATGAGAAATGCTAGTTTAAAAGCAAAGAGTATATAATGCATTTTATTCTATTAATCATACAACAGTACAGATTAATTCATGTGTAAATGTAAGTAGTTTTGAAACTGCAGTGTGGCTTGGAGCAAATCTGATCTCTGACCCTGGCAGAATGCTAGCTTAGCAAGTTTTAATGTTTATGCTTTTCACAAGTGATTATCTGCTGGGTCAGGAAATTAAGTGTGTGAAATAATGAAATCTTCTGCTCTTTCTTGTTGGAATGATTTGGCCTTGTATATGTGTTACTAAGATAGCACGAAGCTGTGTGAGAAAGTGTAACAGAGAACAAAGACGTGTATTAAAAGACTGAAGCTGCTATTGTATTTGAACTGATATGAAACCTTGAACAAGTAACTTTACAGAAAGACATTATGACTGACCAGCTGGATAGCAAGGCCGTATTGTATCTAGAGGAAAAGTTTTTTTGAATATACAGCATCAGCAGATTTAATAAATAAAGGACTGTAAGCTAAAGTGATGTAGATGCCCTGTGACATATCACGTCAGTAAGGTGGGCATAGCTTAAATGTTAAACCTATATAAAATTGTGTGCTTCCTGTTTCATGTCAAACAAAATTCTGTACTTGTACGTTTTTTGCCTCCTGGTGTACACTAGTAAACTTTTGAATCTGAACCTCCTGTGTATTGAATTCTTAATTTTATTTAACAGTGTGCTTGCTTAAGTGAAAAAAGGGTATGTTCTTGAAAGTTCTGTCAGTACTGCAAGTGATCAGCCTATTATCCATATTTATAGAACATAATGTAATGCACAGCCAATTCGCTTAAAACATAAACTAAAAAATGGAATTTACTATTCAGAAATACCTAAAAAGCCCCATAAACTAGCTTATCAGTTTTAAATCATAAGTTGCTCGTGCCATTACATCTGTCCAGAATTTAAGAAAAAAAGCTTGTGTTTTTTGTAGTTCTCTGCAACATTTCCCATAAAGATCTGATATTGTTGTATTATCTAGTTCTTAGACTGTTTTGAAGAGCCCAACTCATTATTTCCATGTACTATATCACCCTTAAAATTATAAATTCTCTTCAGTGCTGATATTAGATCTACAAACAGTCTCATTCCAACGGGGAAACAAGTTTGAGAACAGCAAAATATATCACATTAAACCTGAGTTTTTATTAATGATATCAAAATATGACCTTGCTGCTACATTGTTTGTTCTGAAAAAATCATTGTCAGAAATGTCCTTTCTACCATCTGTCCTGCACTTTTTGCCTAGTCTCACAAGTTGAGATAGTACCTGCCATTTAAGAAATCAGGTTTCAGACAGAAACAAAATAATTTCAGGTCACTGATCAGCGATGTTCACTACCAATGTAGGACACTCCAAAGTTTTCTCAATAGTAATGCTTTCTACTGAGAATACATCCAAGTCGCAAATTTGCCCTTCATATATTTGACATAGAGTACTTTTCTTTCTAGAACCCCTATCAAATACAAGATTTTTCTGCAAACCTTTCATTCAACCAAGTTACATCCAGTTGTTGCACACAACCTGAAGCTCCAGGAATTGCTTCCTCAATACTTTATTATTTTGCTGCAGGGAAAAAAAACAGCATCAGGCTGTGAGCAAACAATCTCAATCTCTTCTCCTTATGCAGGATCCAATTTCTGTATTAAATCATGCAGTTTATCTATAACCTTTTGACGCTCTGACAAGGCAATATACAACAAAATTTCTTGGGTTGCACCAAAAGGGACTCGCATCTGAACTTTTCTTAACTTCCGTTTCATCAGTCAAATTTGCAATCATGTTTTGCTTGCACTTTAAAACTTTTTTGTCTTTTTAATATCTATTTGATATATTTCTCGACTTCAGTGGCAGCACATTTTGATTATTAACATCAAGGGAAATGTTGCCACAAAACCTGCACATATACTTCTGAAATATAATTTAATTCAGCAATGTGTAGTCACATTATATATACAACTCACTCTGCCACAATAATAGAGCATTCATGAAGTATATGGCAGGTCTGCCTGGGGCAACGTTTAGAATGCTTGAACCCTCAGTTATCAGGGGAATGTCTATAAATGCTTATATTTAGAGCAATATTTGTCAAGTAGAATGAGCTTATCAGAGCAATTCTGACAGAAAGTTTCATTCAAAAAATAGCTAGAGGTCTGGGTAGACTGACCCCCAGGATTCAGCAAGGTCTACACGGCATGCAGGAAGAGTGCAGGAGCTGCTGGAGGCAATGTGGCCACCGTGCAATCCAGGAATAGGCTCCCGGGATGTGCACAAGTGCTCCTGCACTATTCCTGCACAGGCACAGTTCCTGTATGCAAATTATCCCATTTGCAGGTGAAAACCATGCAAATGAGGTGAATTTGCAATCCAGAAAGCTAGCAGCTGGCCGTGCAGGACTAGTGTAGTCTGTAGAAATGTACTCGGTTAGTAACTGAGTACATTTTGGCAAACTACAAAACAGAGCCATGACAGCTGTAAATAAAGGGTGTATATAATGTGGAAACCATGCCAATGGCCAAATATATGGCCACTGGCATGGAAAACAGTTGCAAAAAAAAAATTTTTTTAGCCGATTTTGGCTGTTAAAAGTGTAGGGCAGTGGTGCACCGAAAATTAAAAAAAACTTGAAATAAGCATTTTATCCAAAATCACAATTTTGCCATTATACTCAATGGCAGGCAGAAGAAAGCATGGCCAGTGAATAGTGGTTGCTAAGGGGGAAGATTCAGTGGGGGACCTGTAACTAGGCATTAGGAGGCAATGCTATGCAAATGAGGGGAATGATACTGAATCCCAGATCCCCTCTCATGGCTAGCCTGCACCCAACCATGTCGGTGCAGGAAGACCATGGTACAAGCCTAAGAGCTAGCTGACATCATAGAGGGGTGTGTCAGGCATACTGTAAGCTTATTGGAGGCCTGTGGCTCAGGTTTGCCCTTGGCTTAGCAGAGCTAAGCAAGGGGGTGTATCTGAGGCTGCCTAGCACTCTTTACATTGCCTAAGTGGGTGTGCACACCATGCACCGTGTTTTAAAGGAAAAAAAAAACTAAACCAGGAAATAGCAGCTCCATGCACATCTGAGCACTGTGTTTGCATGGCGCACCTCAGGACATAAACAGGAAGGCAACGGGAAGGGAAAACAGCAGTAGGAAGGTAATCAAGGAGACCTAGAATAGCTGGCAGGTGAACTGTATCAGAATCAGCCAATCACACAGGCAGCAGACCATCCCAGACTAGCACACCACTATAAACTATGCAAACACCTTTCCATCTAGTTTTTCCCACAAACTCTACACCACTGGTGTACACAAATGGGGAAATTTTACCAAACAAAAGCAACAAAATGATAGGGGCTGCAGCATCTATCATAAATCAACATGTGGAAGAGGCTGAGGGTGGTGAGTATGAGAATGCTGATGACCAACCCACAGTGAGGAGGAGAAGAGTGTACAGACCCAAGGTAACCTACCAGGGGCTGCATGAGCTGGAGATAGTAGAGAGCTTCCTACAGCAAATTGTTGAGCTGTGCCGGCCACACCTCATACACAGAACCAACAGAGAGGAACCCATCCCAGTGGATACCAAGGTATGTATAGGCCTAAGAATACTATCCACCGGTACCTTCCAAAGGCCAGCTGGTGATATCATGGAGATCTCACAGACATCAGCATCCATGGTACTCCACCAGTTCCTGGATGCCATGTCAGCACATGCCAGTGAGCATGTATATTTCCACAACACCCGTGAGGCATTGGCCAGCAATATGCATCTCTTTCACCAATTAGCAGAATACCCTGAGGTAGTGGGTGCTATAGACTGGATGCACATATGCATCAAAGCACCACCTGGTGAGCAGGGTAGGTTCTACATCAACCGCAAAGGCTTTCCCTCCATCAACTGCCAGGTTGTGTGCGATGCCCAGAGCATTATAATGAATGCGTGTGCTGGATGCCCTGGAAGCTATAACAACTCCCACATTTGGCATCTGACGCAGCTATACCAGAGATTTGCCAATGGGGACATCCCTTACAGTCACCTAGTGGGGGATGCTGGTTATGCACTAGAGCCGTGGCTGATGAAACCCATCAGAAATGCACACACACCTGAACAAGAACTCCATAATGAGGCACATGCACAGACCGGAATTATAATATAGCATGTGTTTGGGATGCTCAAGTCATGGTTCTGGTGCCTGGCCACATCCGGTGGAGCCTTGCAGTACTCACCAGCTACATGTACCAAAACTGTCATCATATGTGCCATGCTACACAATATGATCCTGCAGAAACAGTTGCAGCAGGAACAGCATGGGGCAGGGCCACACAGCCCCCAACCATTGCCAAGGCCTGCACAGGCACAGAATGACTCAGAGGAGGAACAAACTGAGCCTGCCCCAGTAGGCAGAAGGAGGCGTGCCCAGTATGCCCAGCCCACGGCAAAGAGGCAACGCATAGCACATACACTGACATGGTAGGAACCCAGGGAATGACACTGCTCTCTGACTCACAAATACAATAAAAGTGATACCGAACATGATGCTACCTGTGCTTAACCATGTATAGGGAGTGTACTATGTGCATCCGACATAGTCAGCCCATCAGTACCATCCTCAATACTGGCACAGCCACAAGGTAAGTCACTCTTCCTATCAATTGCTGAATGGAGTAGTATATGTTGTTACTTGTATCTATAGTATGGATGTGAAGATGAAAGGGAATCGGGTGGCTGAATGGGATGCCAGCAGATAGTAGACACCTGTAGTGGCAGCATGAGATCTGTAACAAATACTGGTGTCACCATAGTAGCCAGTACTAGACAAGTTGACAAAACTCACTGCAGGAAATGTGCTGGGCCACATGTGCGTCCATAGGACACACACATGCCAGTCAGGGAGGCTCAAATACCCAATGACAGTCTCAGCCAGCAGGACAGGTGTAGACAAATATCAACAAAGGCTGTGCTTAGGCCACTGAGTGATGGCTATGGAGAACATTCCCCTACCCAGACCTACACAAACAGACTACAACAGGTCAGGCAGTGGGATGTTAGTTCTGAAGGGTAGGGAGTCAGAAACTGAAATGTAGGTCAATCAAACCTAAGACCTGTAGTACACAGATATGCCTCTAGTTAGCATGACAGGTCAGAGTACCCCTGGTGCAACTAACAGTAGGTTAGACTGCATTCCAAATTGTATACCTTGCTACAAATCCCCCACTGTGCCCCATGATACCCACTACAGCTTTTGAAACATACTGTGAAATATTATGATACAAGCAAACACCCTGATACTGGGTGACTTACACTACCATGCCATTAACTGGGAAAACTACTTGTGTACCAACACGTGTGCCCAATGGTTCTTGGAAGTCATAATTCCCAATGCCCTGGATCAAGTAACCTCTAGTTCCACCAGGGGCTCAAATATCCTAGACCTGGTCATTACCAACATGGGAAATCAATGCTCCACACCTATGGTCACCCCATTGGTGGTCAGGTCTGCCCATGAGCTAATCATCCTTAACATCAACATCCCTCCCCCACATCCCAGTAAGGAAACCTCCGTAACACACATCTCCAAAGCCAGTGTCATGCTACACATGTCAGACGTGACTAGCATCATGACACCCATGCAGATGGGAACTGAAAGGATGACTGCTGTATCATACATGAAGGCACTGTACAAGCACATCCACTCATGCATGAATTGTGCCATCTAATATAGAACCAAGATGCTCCCCACCAAGAAAAGGAAGCCAAATGTGGTGTCCTCCTGCCATAAACATACTGTACAACAGAATGAGGAAACTGTTGCAGAAACAGGGTACTTTCCAGGATGCAAAATACTCCCTTACCAGCTACAGTAAGAAGCAGAGATCCCTCATAACATCCACTAAAGCTAGTTACAAACATAATCTAGCCAAAGATGTCAAAGACAACTTCATGCCATTCCATAGCTATGTGAGGAATCTAAATGGCAATGCTCAGAACTGCTCTGAGCTGCAACAGGATGGTATAAAATATACTGCTCCCAGAGATATTGCCAATATCTTGGCAGATCGATTCAGTGCCAACTGCACCCCCTCCCAATCCCCAAAGGGCCCAGCTCAACACAGAAAGATTGCCAGATTCTGGTAATAATGGCCACATATGTAAAAAACACAGTCTCCAGAGCTATGACAGCAGCAGCCATGAGACCAGTCAACATCCCGGGCTGTGTACTACAAGAGCTAAAACTGAACTGGCACCTCACCTACGTGCCATGTCTAATCATATTCACACCTCAGGCTTCATGCCCACTGTGTGGTGCACAACAGTTATCCCAGTCCACAAGAGGGGATCCACATTGGATCCTGTGAACTACAGCCCCAGCAGTATGACGTACCTGATCTGCAAGGCCATGGAATGTATTATCATGGAAATTAAAACAAAGACACTGGCAACCTGCAAACACTGGACCCTAATTAAGTTGGGTTTGTGAAGGGCTGATTATGTCACCTCAACCTGACTGACAACTGTGAATCCATCTCCAGAGCTGTAGACGAGGGTAAGGTGGTTCACAGAGCCTATCCAGACCTCTCCCAGGCCTTCAACACTATCCTCCAGTCTAGAATCATAGATAAATGTATCAAGCTGGTCATTAATCTCTATGTCACCTGATGGGCTGCCAGCTGCTGTACTGACAAAACACAAACTGTAAATGTAGGTGACACCAACTCCAGCCTCAGACAAGTGACAGTTGGAGTAGCTTAGGGTTCAGTCCTGGCACCACCCTTGTTTGGCATCTACTGCTCTGAAGTACAGTCCAACAGTAAGGGACTCTGGCAAACAAAGGTCGCAGATGACTGCACACTGGGAGCCAATATTGAATCCCCACATGATGTGGATATTCTACAGAAAGGCCTTACAGAAAGACATGCTTGGAGCCTGAGACATGGCCTCAAGATCAATGCCAAGAAATATATAGTTATCCCCTGTGGGAAGGGACATGTACCTGTGAAGTGCCACATAGGTGGCAGTACACTAATCACCTAAAGTGTGATACCAGACTTAAGGACACAAGTGGACAGTGGTCTCTCCTTTGGTAACCACATCACCACAACAGCCAGGAAACCCACCTATGTGGCACACCTCCCACTAAGGGCTTTACATCCAGGAAAAGGAGGCCATTTTCCCACTGTAGTCATCTCTCAGTAGACCCAGTACAGACTACAATGGCCCATTATGTATGCACCTCACAAGACATCTGCAACAACTAGAGAGGCTGCAGACATACCTAACAAAATGAATCACAGGCCTACACCGGATGCCCTATGCTGTCCGTCTGAAAATCATCCAGCTATACTCTGCCACATATTGTGTTCTCAGAGGCGATCTGTGCTTAACATGCCATGCCATATCAAATGCACAGCTGTTGGACATGCTACACTTAAAGAATTCTAAACCCTGACAGCCATATGCTCCAGGGAACCAAATCTTGTCATCACAATGATCAATACATGCTGGAGGGATGTGTTCCTGACCCAGAGACTCCACAGACTCTAGAATAGACTGGCCATACATGTCAAGCAGAGTGCCTCTTTGGCCTTCTTCAAAAATAATCTGGACGATTGGATGGAAGATAGGAAATTGACCCCAGGGATCATGTCAGCTGCCCTGCTAGACAGGGGTCCAGGGAGGTAAATATTGTGGAACGACATAGCCAGGGAATTGTCATGTCTAGGCATATATAGGTCCTAGGGCCAATAGCCTAGTATCGACCTATGAACCTATGAACTACACTTTCCATTGCCCAACCTTGGCAAGGTTGCCGATGTCATTCACTTTGAAATACATCTTTGGGGAAGGTGTAGCCCAGTAATCTCCATGGCACGTCCTATAACTGCGTAATGCTGTAGTGTGATATATTAGTTAGGTAGGAGTTCTATTCCCAGAGAGAGCAAGTGTAGAAGTTTGTGTGTGTATTTGTCTGTGTAGAGAGCAATGCTTTTGAGGCCATTCACAGTCACTACAACCTCCATTGCCAATACTTTGGCAAGCCTGCTGATGTCATTCACTTTGAAATACACCTTTGGGGAAGGAGTAGCCCAGTAACCTCTGTGGTGCATGTTATATCTGCGTAATGCTGTAGTGTGATGCTTTAGTCAGGTAGGAGTTCTAATCTCAGACATGGCAAATGCATGTGTGTGTGTGTGTGTGTGTGTGTGTGTGTGTGTGTGTGTGTGTGTGTGTGGGTGTGTGTGTGTGTGTCTGTGTGTGATGTCTGTCTGTCTGTCTGTGAGTGTGTGTGCATGTTTGTCATTCGTATCCTGTGTGGAGGTAGCTGTGAGTATGTAACAACTGGACTCAATGTGGAGCGGGTTTTGCAAATTTCTAATATGGTGGGCCTATTATATGTCACAATTTCCACCTTACAAGGATAATAGATGTCAAACAGCAGAGAGGCTGGGGTAGACAATCCATACCCCTGCATGTGACATCAAGGCCTGGCAAACAATATAGGCAACCCTTGTATTACCTAGAGAACACCCTCAACCCATGTCTCATCCACAAACACACTCGGCTAGGCAACAACCACTATGTTGGTAGTTTCCTGCATGTTGCCCACAGATAGTAACCATGGTGTAATTGCAATAGACTGCAGAGGGCATGGCACCCTGTCCCATCCCTACAATAGGCACATAATTGCATACAGTGCTCCTTCACTATGTTCCCCACTGGACGTTTGCAACAACAGTAGAGCCAGCAAATGTAACCCACAAAGGACATACCATGCCTTATACACATGGCCTGTATGGACAGATGCCACTGACATCAGGGAATACCTGTATCATGCTGTAATAGGCACAGGGTCAACCTGGTGTCCATTGCCAGTTTTCACCACATGAGGCCAGGAATGGCACATTCGATGATAACAATCTGTGTACACAACATGCCCCAGATACCCCAGGTACACTTCCACATGCCACAGAACATGCATGTGGGATGTTTGCACATCCCATACACCGTCCATGTAATGGACTATAGAACACATACATGGCAGGCATTGCACAGCACTGGCCACCCACAATAGTGTGGGCCAATCCAGACACTACACCCCTGAGCCACACAGTAGACCATTGTCATGTGGCCTGATGCCAAGGTATACCCTTTACCTAGACTTACACAGCTTTATGGCACAGTCAACCACTACACCGATGTGAAGCAGTGCATGCATACATGTCAGTACTGGAAACCTGTGTCTGTGTGCGTGTGGAGTATAATGTTTTGGACACCATTCACACTCACTACACCTCCCATTGCCCTACTGAAGCATGCTGTCTGATGTCAGACACCCTGGCATACCCTTTGCCCATATATTAACTTAATAACTCCTGTTGTGCATGTGATACTTGCATTTTACTGTATTGTGGCAAACTAGCTAGTTATGAAGTCTAAGCCTGACCCTGCCAACTGTGATAATGTGTGTGAGTCCCTGAGAGAGTGTGACTGTGTCAACCTTGACACCTGTTCATGTGGACAGGAACGTGTACTACACCTAACTTATCCCTCCTTTATCACTGTTGCAGATGTCACTCACCATCAAATATTCCTTTGGACAACTCCCCAGTATATAGTCTCTGTAGTGCATGCAATACCTGCATAGACATGTGATAGTAATACATAGTCATGCAGGGTTTGAAACCTCGTACTGGTAAGTGTGTGACACAAACATGCTTAGATTTTATTCTCCCACCCCCTCCCTGTCTTACTTTGTCTCTGTCTGTCTCTCTCACTCTCTGGTGGATGTGGCGAAGTACACCTGCTTTGCTTAGGCAGCAGCTTGTGTTTTGTAAGCAATGCTCATGATCAGCTGATGGCCTCTGCACGAATTGCAGTCCCCCACTAGCTGATTGCATGTGGGACAGCTGTGGTAACATTCCCATAGCCAATTGCATGGAAACACACTCCTATAACTAGGAACATCATGTGGGTGTTGGCCCTTTCCATTCAATGTGAGTAGGACTTCATGTCGGTGTTAGGCAAACAGCATCACAGATGGTAGTGGGATATACCTCTAACAACATACACTGTGGAGACAGGCCAACAAACAGAAGGGGGATGTTCCAGACATGGCTACAGAATGTAAGTGCTGCTCTTCTGCATTTAGCGTAATGTTGGTTTAACAGGGTTTGTGTGGATATGGCTGGTCTACATGATTTAATACCTGTCATGACAGTGTTATGTGTTTGAGGAAATACCCACCTGTAGGATTATCTGCAGATTGGCCAGTGTTTGGAGTCTTATGTGTCTTGTGTAACTCACAGTTCATCTATCTTAGAACTGCAGAAGCATAGTCTGAGGACTGCAGTCAGTACATGGTGACAGCCATGAGAGTTACTGACTTAATATCCCTCATAGGACATATGTCACAACAAATCCTGTTACAACAGTAAATGTATGAGGGAATCACAGCAACATGCTAATATTGGCCCAGTGTTTGTGGCTCCAGTCACACGTCTGTCAACCTTTGTACATATGTCATGCAATAAGAGGTGCATATGTTCTGTACACCATTATGTATTGACATCATACCTGATAACAAGCCAGTCAGATATCAGACTGCTAGACAAGTTATGTATAGTAGGGGTTATTTCTGAGGACATAACCTGGGTATTCCGTGGTTGTGTGTACACTAGTGAGGTCTGTGTACCTATGGTGATTGTCAACAGTATGTGTATTGCGAATACTTACCTTGGCCTGTGTACATACTGTGGTAGATGTTGTGGTTCTTGGTCCTGTTCTATCTGCAGTTGCATGCTGCTCCAGTGTATGGTACCTTATCGGCTCACATGTTTGTAGGGCCAAACACACACATGTCCCATACCACAGACAGGCATTGGAGCACACTGTGTCGTGACCCAGTATATGTAGGGTTAGTGTGTGAGTGGCACATATGAGGATGGTGTTGATCAGACAGTCCATATAGTGTAATATTAAGCTTGCGTACCATGTGGCTGTATTCACATTGGTTGTGGGTATGCACTTTCACACAGGTGTCTGTTACTCTGTGCTGTGACATGCCTGTAGAGCCTGCTATATTTGCAGGTACATGTGTATTCCCCCATACGAAATGTATGCCAGTGTTGTGGCAGTCTGCCTGTAGTTTGCACAGTGCTGTGTTACATGCCTAGCAGCTTAGTGTAATTACCCAGTGTGATGTTATGTCCAGATATTTGCAAGATGTACTGCTGCAAGACCACCATAATTGGTGTGTATTTCTGACAAAGCTGTGGGATGCTGTACAGATTTATGTCACTCACTACTGGGGAGTATGTGGCCATGTGACCTCTGCACCACCAGTTATTATGAATCAGGACAGACAGGAGTGTGTGAATGCATAAACTGTGTGGGCATATGTAGTCCAGTATTTACGTGATATACTCATGTACATGGTTGTTGACATTCACATTGTCAGGCCTGGTCCACATGTCTCGCACTAAGGAAACTGTGTATACCTCTGGACTGCCAGAGTGTGCCAGACTGTCCACATATATCAGTCATATCTCTGCCATAGTCCACAGGATCATTACTGTGCTATCAGTGGTACTGTGCTATGATGTCCTTAGGATGCTTGTCAGAAACTAATGGCATACATGTCAATAGCAGATGTGACCTTCCACACACAACATCTCTGTTAAGACACCCCCATGGTACAGTAGCAACAGTCTACACATATACCTGCTATACATATATGACATCCCCTTGTACTAAGAGGTTGAGACTATTGATGCTGAGATATGACTTCTCTCCATGTTCTGGACATATGGTAACCATATATGTGTATATATATATATATATATATATATATATATATATATGAATATTCATATCTACATACATACATGACTATATATATATATATATATATATATATATATATATATATATGTACATATATAGCTACATATATGTACACACACACACACACACACACATATATATATATATATATATACGTATACATATATACATCTATATATGTCAACACATATATAGATATATAGATATATATGCACATATAGTTATAGATATCTACATATATATCAACATAAAAAGATATATATGTACATATATGATATAGATATATATATATATATATATATATATATATATATATATATATATATATATATATATATATATATATATATATATATATATATATATATATATATACACACATACAGAGAGATCTATAAATGGCCATATATATGATGCACTATACAGATGTGTATAAATACATATATATGAATATTTATTTATTTATTTAGTTTATTTTACATTTGTTGACAGTGTGTGTATGTACATGTAGACATATATCTATGTATGTATATGTATATGTATATATCCATATCCTAGTCATGTGTAAACATTACTGTTGTGTATACCTTCCCAGATGTATCACGCCATTTGTATCTGATATGTGTATATTTAGATATAACAACATATGTGATGTAACAGTAATGTCACTAACAAGTACTATCCAATTGTAGAAGGCACAGCAATTGTTCAATACTATTCAATATGTCTACTGACAGACGTATTGGAAAAACAACACCTGTATTCACAACTGTCATGGTGTAGTGGTTAACTGTTGTGACTATAGTTTACAGGGTCCTGGGTTCAAAACGTGCAAGGACTGTTTATTCTGTGGCTGGGCAGAAGATGGGCAGTTGGATACAGAGTGGTTAAGGCAGTTTTGAGCAGCTTTAAGCACAAAGCTAATTGGTGCTAAGGTACGGTTAAATGTACGGGTGCTTACACCATGTAGGCTTCACTTACTAGTGCGCAAATGTGCTCAGCTGTTATATTGCAGCAATGCTGACACCTGCTAAGAATGGCTCAGCCCTGGTAACCAGTGCTCACTTCCCAGTCTGATAACATAGCAGGGTAATGACATCTGTAATAGTGTATGTAATGCCATGTACATAACATGTGTCTATGTTTTGTCATTACAGTAGCAAGAGGTGTGAGTCTCCTGTCTGGGACACGAGTATTTATGACCTGTACAACACTCTTATCCATGTGAATGTGTTAAATACAAGGGTAGTATCCCAGGTTATGTGCAGTCACACTGGCATATAGTGTATCATGACATTACTACTGTTGACAGTGCTTTCCCAAGCAAGAGTAGATTGCTAATTGTAGTACTGGCAACAAACACCCCTGCATGCATAGACAGACTCTGAGTCCTCACTGTCATCTCCCTGGTGTGTGAGCTGTGTCACATTATATATTTCCTACTGGATACTGATCTGATATGTGGAAATTAACTGTAGACTACTGTCTGTATTGCACATGTCAGTGAGTGCTGCCATCATGTAGTAATGGGTTACCTATTGGTGTCAGACATCTATCTGTCAACACATTCATCCGACTTCATAGCTAGTTGAGAAGCTGATGTCTGTCAGTCCCTGTACAGATGTGCAGAAGTCAGGTGTCCAGCTTGGATATGTACAGGCAACCTATGCTTGACTGACACTGACATGTCTGCCCAGCTGTGTTATAACTGACACAGATGGGACACAACACCCTGTACGCACCACATGCCACGTATTTCTCCACTACACTAACACAGTCAACAGAACATGCTTGGGTACAGGTCTCCAGGACAGACACTAACCATGTTATGTAATACATGTTGTATACATGTCAGATGGAGCACCTAACTGGCCATTTGCAGGAGGCACCCAGAGGATTGGCTGATACATGTCACTCTCACCCTGATGGTCACCACAGTGGTGTCTGTAAATAGAATGCCTGCTGGCACATGGCAGGTGGCATGATACCACTGTACACACATCCCCTATACTTCCCATCTCTCCATGTACAATAGCCAGGTACACACTTATGAACACCTGCACTGATGCACCCCAGTACTGACAACGTGTGGATTACTGAGGATATCAGTGTCTGTGTGTTAGTACATCTGTATTTGGGAATACCCTGAGGCCCTTCAGACCCACTGCAACACCCACTGTCATAGTTATATGTGGCTTCTGTTGTACCAGACATTACATGTACCTTGTTACACTCCTCTCCCTAACGGCTACCTGGGCCTTGCAGTACCAGCAAAACACTGTTGTACAAATGGGTTCATAGGCATGGGATACCCACTGAGTTCCTGCAAGTGTGTGTATGTGTGCATGTGTGTATATAGGTAGGGTACAGAATTCCAAGGCCACATACTCCTATTACAATATGCATTGCCACACAGTATTAGGGATAGTGATGTTGCTGCCCATAGGAGAGGCTTGACAATGCATCACCCTACTATGCCTGTGGCATGTGCATTAGATGCATATCCCTGTAATAGCACTCTTGGGATGGACAAGGGGTTGTATTGCAGTCCTGGTCAATGTGTGATGGTGGGTATGTCAGAGTGTCATCATGGGTTCCAGTGTGTAAAATATCCACAGTGGGGTGTGGGTGCTGGGTATATGGTCATTACACCATGGCACCATCGGTGCATGTCCCATGTCCCACTGTATGGTGACCACTATCACCATCAACCATACAGGTAACTGATAACACTATCCAGTCCAGTTATGCATGTGCTGTGTGCAGCCTACCTGTAACACATTGGGCACACTGACAAGTTAGTTAGCACTGATAGGCAAAGGTCTCTCGGATGTGTGTCAGACTATGTGTTTGTTAATGTGTACATGATGGTACGTCACACTATGTATTGTCCATATGCAACCATTATATCCCCCATTATCATACTGTACATGCCTGGGGATGTTCTGCATGTAACATGTAACCTAGAACACACCTCATCCTAAACGTTGTGTGGTGTGTGCAATTAAAGCCAAACACATCAGTAGCACTACATACCTAGGTAGGGATCTAGGCCCAGTGTTGCCAAGTAAGAGTGTGCATGTATGTGGAGGGATCTACTTCAGGTTGCTGAATATACATGTCCCAGGGGGTCATCTGCCCATGTGACACAAGCAGTAACTGTTATACAGACCTGTGACATATGTTCAACTGTACCCAGGATATGGCACAGCCATGGTGTCACCACAGTGCCATACCCCTTGTGAGATATGACAGCAGACCATCCTCCTGTTGGCACATGTACACCTACAAAGCAAATGGATAACATTATGGAGACAACAATCACTCAGTGTTACTAACAGCAATAATGAATCATGGCTGTACAGCTACACTACCTGACATGTAAGCATTAAAAATTACTGCTGACACATATTACACAGTAGTACATTTGTACACTGTAGTACAGTTACTGTGTGCATCAGAACCATATTAGCCTCTCACTGCATCGATGTTATGGATGACAGGGATGTGGCACAGGTATCATCATATGCACAGGGTGTGTTGTTGGTTTGCCAGAGACCTAGGTGGGCCATACATTTGACACCATGTGTGTGAGTGAGGGGTGTAAGTTACTGATATGGCCATAGTGATGTGGTGTGTGTAGGTATGGGGTTGCCCTAGGTGTGTTTGTATTGTGTGGGGAAATGCATGCACACAGTTCTGCCATGTGGCTGCCCTATATAGGTGTTTCTTAGACAGCTGCAGACCATACCTGGCAGGTTGTGCAGTTCACCGCCTCCAGCCATGGACACGATAAATGTGCCAGCCAGGAGTTCTATTGGCACATCCAGGTGCAAGCCTCAATATGCTACTCTCCCCTGATGATGACATATGTCCGCTGGAAGCAGGTCTCTCCTGGGACTGGCCAGGGCCATGTCCATGTGGCTTGCTTTGGTGTGGTGTGGATAGAGCCACCCTGCAGTGCTGAGGCTGGTACTGCCACTATGGGAGCGGCTTGGTGTTCTTGAAAGTCCAAGTCGACCACCAGATGTTGGTGTTGCTGGCTTACGTCCATGTGGCCATTGAACCATTCCCACCACATGCTCTAGCATGGACAATCCACAGTCGATGAGCCCCACCATCTCACCCAACCGTCTATCCATGACCTCTGTACAATCACAAAGGGCACCTGCAAGATCACGGATGTTGTCACTTACAGATGAAAAAGCAGCCCTCTGCAGCCTCAGACCCTGTCTGGTGTACCATTCCATATGTGCCTGCGTCTCCATGACAGTCTGAAACATGCATCTGGTGGTACCAGATGTGGCACTTCTGGCAGGGGACACAATGACCAGTGGCCCTCCCATGAGCACCCTGGTACATCTGCCTATGTGGTACCCTGCCAAACAACTGGCTATGAAGCAGCTATAGATACCACACTGTCCTGTGCACTGCCACCAACTGCCAACTGTCCTTCTGCTATGGACACTGGTGATGGGTTATCTATAGGCACTGTGACCATGTGTGGGGATGTTGTGGATAACAGGGGGGTGTCAAACAATGGCGCAGTTTCAGCCTCTGACAACCCTGCCTGTGTCTCAGCACACATATCATCATTTTCAGTGTCTGTATGGACACCAACATCAGATTGCATGTAGGAGGGACCCTGACCCATCTCACCACCTGTGAGGGGAAAACAAGAAATGCATTTTAAGACCTGTACATCATTGCTTAACAGTAAACACACACACACACACACACACACACACACACACACACACACACACACACACACACAATGACATTCCACCATAATACCGACCTGTCCCTGAGTTTACAGACTGTCCCAAGTTTATTCACATAAGTTCCCCATCCTGCATCACACTTGGAAACTTACACTCATTAATACCAATCATTAACGTATCATTCTTCAAATTGCCTAGACAAGCGATCACAAAACATGACCTGTTACTCCATTACCTTTTTGATTTGATTGGAGTCGGTTTTACAAGGACTCACTGCTGTCATCCAGTATTCACCCTGGGTATGTCCAGACATCGTGAGCATGTCCTCCATATGTCAGGGGCTACTACTGTCACTCAATAATGTCATGCACTGGAGTGTCATATGTAACTATTGCTCAGTAGATGCAAGATCTGTTGCTCAATCAACTTATTATGTGGACAACAGTCATATTTGGATACAGTCACTAGTGTTGTCTAGTACTTCCCCAATGCATCTGTAGTGCTGCATACGTGGGTAGTCTTTCACCTTTCTGCTGATTGCAATTTTAACAGTATACCTGGTGTCTAGTTTCCCTCCCAATGCATGTTCCATGTTACAGTCCTTATTATACCATCGGCTGTCCTGAGATTACATATCGCATAAGTATTCCTAGTGTCTCATGTGTCAGTCCATGTCCATGTACTGCACAATTCCAAAGGAAGTAGTGATGTATGAACAACCCCACAATCACACATATGCATGCATGGCCTCCCACACAAACACACACACACATACACACACGCATCCTACATGCATCAACCCCCCTCCACTCCACCAGATTGCACTTACAGACAAAATAAACCCCCCCACCCCAAACCATGAACACACACTTACAGGTGAAGTTGCATGAAGATATTACACACAGACCTCCCATTACCCATCTGTCAACATGCATAACGTATGGTACTCAACAGCATGCAGTGCAGCTATAGTCAATCCATGCTAGCAACAGTATACATGTGTGTGATGTTGTGTTAGTAGGTGATGCCCCTTCCCCTGGAAAACACTGCAGTCATGTACACATCATTGCTATGCACCTGTTCAGCATCCTGCCATGTACTGTGCACTATATGTAACAAGTGTACACACCACTGCTGAATGTGTATTACTGTGTCAGTTATGTCTGTTCTGCTGCTCACAGCCTCTATGTGTTTGTCCGACACATACCTGGGACGATATGTGGACAGATGTCATTTGTGAATGCCTGATGTCTGATTTACAGATGTCATCATCAGCGCTGCATGTATGACCAATACGATACTATTACACTGACAACTGTTAAACCTTACCATGGCTATGGGAAGTGTACACACCCTTATTTATATGATGCCCTCTTCCTTGATATGCCATGAGACCACATTACTGCATATGTTAACATTACATGAGCCTGATATGTGACATATGTCCTGTACAATCAAATGTAGTGTCAAACAAAATGTGTTAGTTGTGCTGATGCTGATTGAGATGCATACACTTTGTGGGTGCATATGTGTGCACACCGTTATCATGATGGTTTGTTGCACCTACAGTTATGTGTACTATAGCAGACACTATTCCTGCCAGGGGTATACTAGCATGGGCCATCTGCATTTCCCAGTATATGGTCAGTCTGCCCTACTCATGTCCCCCAACTCTGCATGATTGCAAGGTCAACTCATGTGCACATCCCTTGGAGTTCACACACTGCCGTCACTATTGCTGTGGAGTCAGGGTTACCACAGTTCCTGACCCTGACTGTGTGCAAATATAGCCATTCATAGCATCCTTTGGATCCCTGCTGTAGAGCACTGTTGTGTCATGATGACACACCCTCCCCACCTTCAGCCTTTTTGCAGGTGCTTGACAACTATGACCTACACAGGCGTCAATTTGCAGTGTCCCAAACACTTAACACCATGTGTAAAAGCCTAGTCCCAGCTAATGAATGGCAAACATACAGGTGTACACTGGCAACGGCATGGTACAGGTGGGGATGGTGGGCCTGAGGTGGGGTGAGGCATTGGTTTTGCAGCACATGTATCTTACATGATACTGTCTGTAGGTTTCCAGTTTGGTCTTGGTACACCAGTACACATTGCAACATATGCCTTTTAGGGACCTCTTCTGCTATGCATACACTACCTGTAGAGAGGCTTGGCTGATGTTTCCTGTGGTACAACTGTCACATTTGATTATCCTAACCCACAGGCTACATGTTTGCAGAGTCCAGGCAATTGCTAACATGGGTACTGCACAGCCAGTACTTGCTATACATTCCTGCAACCCCCTCAGTGTTGTAGCATGTTACTAGGCAGCCTGCATGACCGGTTTGCTACATGTGACATCATCTGTTTTGGATGGCCATCTGTTTATTTCCTACATCATTCCTATCCCATACATCCTTGCCACATACATGACTTTCTGCACTGCTTGCCATGTTATATGCAATGGTGAGGTATGGCTACATGTCCAGCTCATGGGTGCTACCTGTTTGGTATGGGGCCCACGCCATGTCATGTAAGATGTGTGCAAGCCATGGCTGCCTCTGTTGCAGGTAAGTGTGCACATTAGATGGCCAAACATCTTGGACAGCAGACCAGTACTTGGTGTGATATTGGGGAAGTGTACTTGCTGGAAGGTGCATTTCCTTGGCAAATGCATGCAGTCAGTACCCCAACAGCTGCTTCTACTATATTTTATCTCGAGTGTGTGCAGACATATTCTTCCAGTGTTTCTGAAGGTATGTATTCCCCATATTTGCTGCCCTAACCTACGATTCCATATTACACACTCATTGCTCATGTTGGAACCACATTGCAGGTTGCAAGGGTTGTGGACCGCAGTATTATGATATGCCGTAGTGTAGATTTGTAACAGTTGCCATTGTAATACTAGTATATACACAGTTATAGCACTGTATAAGGGTGATGTTTCACACATGTCCCTACTGTAGACCATTTGTCCCACCATTATGTTGATCTCTGTGCACACATTTTGCAATGACAAGATGTTAGTTATATTGCAGGAGTCTAACATACCCTTCAGATACACCATCATGGTGACCACTGTGATGCAGTGCAGTTAACAGCAACAATACGTGAACATGTATGGCATACATTAGTGCATGGAATATACTAT
>NC_056745.1:899050082-899227582 GCF_019279795.1 Protopterus annectens
ATCTGTTTGATAAAAATAAAATGTACTTGTTTATATTATTATATTTTAACTATTGCTCTCATAAACTTGGGGGGTTGCTGGGGGTATGCAACCCCCTATAAGCAGTTTTGCTCATTGTTATTGCTAAACTGCAGTTCTTGATTGCAGGGGTGTGTATATTGTGAGAGCTCTGCTGTCAGAAACGCCCCCTGCACTCATCCACACTCTGTGTCTGTTTAGGAGCTCAGGCAGCACACCTTCATTAATATGCATGGCACGCTGCCATGCTGCTCCTAAACAGTCGCTTCCGTGCAGGACTAAGCTAGTCCTGCACGGAAGATTAGTGAATCCGGGGGTGAATGTTTTCACACCAGGGTTAAGTACAATGACTCTAGGGAACAGGGAGGGATTATGCAGAGAAATGAAGGCTGCTAGTATCTGATGTGTAGGTGACAGATTCCCTTCTGAATCTCGAAATACTGAAATATTGAATTTCACTATTTCAAGACCAGGAGAATGAAACTCCACAACCACAAAGACCCAAAATACTAATATTCAAAACACCAAACCCACCTCTGACATAAAAATACACACAAAAAAAAACATAAAATAACAAAATACAATAGTCTACATTTAAGAAAATGGCAAGCACCCCTGCACCCCCCACACTTCCTACTTGTATATACCAACTGAGGTCACACTAACACAAAAACAGCAACACACTTACTTATATGAGCCCTACACTTCCATTACACACACACCACACATGTAAAACAATCACCACACCCATCACCTAAACACACACACCCTCACCCACCTAGCCTAAACTACACATACAACATCCCAGAACATAGCAAACACACATCCCTACCCAAAATCCTTAACTACGACACACTTACCTACATCTCTAAACATAACCACACACCAGCCATCTTCAACACCCAGACACCATTACTTCTTAAAGACACAGAGCACTATACACGCCCACTGGGAAATACTGCACATTCAACATTCTCAGATTTGACAAAGTGCAGTTTCGACAAACTGCACTTTTGTTCTTCTGGTCTCAAAATACTGACAGTCAATACTTCAGTAGTTCGAGATTCAGAAGTGAATCCATAGGATACACATGTGAAGAATGTACTGTACTGTACAGACCACGCACAAGTACAACTACACCCTCACAATGCCATAATGTCATACAGTAGGATGAGAAGATCTGCTGGGGGTGATATATGCAGTGAGCCAGTCACACTAGCTGAGGGTAAGACTACTGATGTGATCTATCCATACAAGGACACTGGTGATAGAGTACTGGAAGTATAAAGAGACAGATACAAGGATGACATGGAAAGACACACCATGTATACTAATGGAAAAGAAGAAGAATGAACTATACACAGTGCAGACCTCTTCTTGTTATACTGTGGAGAACTTTGATGACTGCACAAGCAATTGCCATGGTGATGTGCAGTAATGAACATTACCTACTTAAAACAGTCACTATCACACAATGCCAAACAACATTTAGATGGATTATGCATCTGTGCTGGGGCTAACATGAATGGCAAAAGTGCCTTGTGGCACTGTGGATGCCTAATGTTTATGGCATACCCAAACAAATTAAACTTAGTCTGAAGTGTGAGGCAGTGCCTAAGGTGATAGTTTACACATCACTAATAAGAAAGGCATAATATCAGGAAGGTTTGTATTTTACATAGGAAGAGGCACAAGCCTTCTTTCAGAATCATATCTGGCAAAGTATTCCTTGCTAGTTAGGGATAGCACCTTACCCTCAGTTTGAATTGTTTGGAAACCAAACCCTTGCCTCACATCTGGGAAAAATAAACTGTATCATTAAAATAATGTGATTTCATAGTTCCTATATTACTTTTCTGGAGTACTATTTTTAAAGTGTTTCAGTACATTCGCAATATTCTTTCTGAAGGCATTTTATACTGGGCATTGTGTATGCATGTGTGTATGTGTGTGTGTGCGTGTGCGTGCATGTGTGTGTGTGTGTGTGTGTGTGTGTGTGTGTGTGTGTGTGTG
Source organism: Protopterus annectens (assembly GCF_019279795.1). Taxonomy (NCBI): domain Eukaryota; kingdom Metazoa; phylum Chordata; order Ceratodontiformes; family Protopteridae; genus Protopterus; species Protopterus annectens. Next base: position 899,052,114 of record NC_056745.1, read on the forward strand.
TGTGTGTGTGTGTGTGTGTGTGTGTGTGTGTGTGTGCATGCACGTGCACGCACGCGCTTGTGAAAAGGGAGCACTGTAAAAATATAATTAGTACACTCGGCATTCATTCACAGTAACTCACATACATAGTCAATACATTCTCAGTGAGTAACAGAAACAGTGTCCAAGAAAAAAGCAGCAAATCAGCACCATAAAGGAATTCATAATTCATTAAAGAGTTCCTGACAGAAATATTTATATTTTGTTACAGATGTTGATATCCATCCAATCTTAGCTGATGATACCCTTAAGCTATCCACAAATAATAGAGGAAGGACTGTACAATATTTGTACACACAGCCATGTAATACTGTTGAATATGGTCAGCTGAAGCAATATTTTCTCTGCTTTGACCTCAAAGGAGGCTCAAGTCAGTGTTCATTGCAAAGTCAGTAACATTGTACTGATGAGTATCATGTTTTCAAGCATAACAAACATCCCAGATGTGCAGCCTACCAATGGCAGGGCCTACACAGAAATACATTTAAAGAAAGGATGGCAACCAGGAAACAACATCAACAGCACCTGCGTCAGCATGCCCTGAACTACTGTGCATTGCAATGCCACAATGAATTTAACTCCATGCATGTTCAAACGCTTCCTGCCAGCTGTAAAATATTGAGCCCAATCTAAATGCAGCACTGACAGAAATTAGTTCTTGCCCATTGTAAAATTTGATAGGATCAGGACAGGACTGCACATTTGAGACTGCCTGTCTGTCAAAGTACTTAAGGTAAAGATGCTAATGAAAACAGAGCCTGCATATCAATATACACACACACACACACACACACACACATATATATATATATATATATATATATATATATATATATATATATATATATATATATATATATATATTTATATAGGGAGAGAGAGACAGAGAAATGCTCAACAAAAGAAGAGTCTGCAGGCACAAGTATTTAACTGGTATGAGGCCCACGGGCTACCTATGAAGGGTCATTTGCATGCTGAAATCCAGACCTATATGTTTATGCTCATATCCCCAACCATTTAGCCTCTATATGTTACATCAGCCCGACTCCTGCAAGTAGAGATTTAGTCCCAGCACTTTATTCTAAAGAGGTTTAGTCCCAGCACTGCACTGTACATTTTTCATTTCATTTTTCATTTAGAGAAAGGGGTACAGGATCAGCTAGGAGTCATAAAATACATTGCTAAATGGATCAGGCCACTCACTCATTGTCTCACACATATTTTATTTCAAGGTCTTTGACAGCTGTAGACTTGCTGGCAGAAAAGTCATCCATGGATTATGGAAGAAAGACACTTTTTTTTGGAACGTGCCATGGTGATAGCATGATCTACAAAATCCTCATAATTTCAGGTATGTCATGAGTAGCACTGGAGTCATTATGGACCACATCAGCTGTGTGGTGGCCAGAACTAAATAAGAGCCTGTTATCAGTCTTGCGCTGACCTGTGTCACCATCATTAACTCTTTGTTCTCTGCATAGTTTTTCCAGCATTACTGACATGGTTTGAACTAGATACAGCACACTTAATAAAGGTATTTCTCTGTGAGCCACAGTATTAGCAGTCTGTTCCATTAAGCAGGCTTGGAGCTATGTTGTTTTACATGGGATGAGTCCGCCTCATAATGTATATACAGTGGGCTCTGCCTCCTTCACCATCTTAAGTACACTACTCTACCCTTGGGTAAAAAAGATAAATGTGTACCTTTGAGACCATTCAATGACACTGACTCATAGTGGTGTGAATTGATTCACTAAAGAAATGACACTATGAAACAGAAATACCTTTGAACCACATTTGAAATATTCTATAGCACCTGTTCATAGGTTGGGCAAACAAGGGTCAGAAGTATGAGCTGCTTACCAGTGCAGTTTAGCTATTCCACTGCAGTCAGTAGATCACATGGCATAATTGAATTTGTGGTTTGCAAAAGAACCTGACTGTGGTGAGTGACACTCAGCCCACAAATTTTGCTCCCATGATGTGCAGTTGTGATGTACATAAACTGAGCACTGTCATCCATTTCTCTTGTGACATCTGCATCCGCAGTGTATCCTGCTAACAATACACCCATTTTTTTGAAAAATCTTTCTACAGAGGCATCTTTTGCAACCACATGAAGTTAGTTGTTTACCAGAATGTCATATCTGTCAAGAGTCAGAGGCTATAACTTCCAAGTTTTCAACAGTGTCAACTGTCTCAGAGCCCCCACACACACACACACACACACACACAATTACACTTTAGGAGAACCAGCAGATATGCATACATACACACACACGCACACACACATGTGTATATATATATATATATATATATATATGTATATATATATATGTATATGTATATATATATATATATATATATATATATATATATATATATATATATATATATATATATATATATATACATATATATATATATATATATATATATATATATATATATATCAAAAGTAAACAGACTTTGGAAAGACAAGTAGAAGTGCTCAGTAGTCAAAGTAGTCGGGCTGCCTGCAGTATAAAAACTGGTTGGCGCCTTTTCTGTGTTTTTTAGCCTCTGAGGAAGCTACTTGTATGTGGTAGCGAAAACGCTATTTATTCTATTTATTCTGTACCTCAATAAAATTGCGTTAAGGCATTCCGACTACTTTGACTACTGAGCACTTCTACTTGTCTTTCCAAAGTCTGTTTACTTTTGGTTTATTCGTTTATGATGGCTTCCGAGTGCTTGACTAGTCCACCTAGTCCTAATTTGTTCGGGACTAACCCTCCTGATAACACAGACATTGCTTCTTTGCTAGTTAACATTTCGCAAAGGCTGGATGTGTTTAACTCCAGGCTTACCAACATTATAAGGGGGAGTGGTTCCTCTACCCTTACGCTTCCGGATTTTCGTACTGGAACTCGTTTAACTCAAACTAACGGCTCCGGAGTAGCTGCAACCTGTGAGGGGTTTGCCGGGACCAATATAGTTCCTGTTACAACCGCTCACCAAGGGCATTCTAAGTCTGCTATTGATGGTTTGTTGACGCCAACGCAGAGCTGCTGTGACAATATGTCTGGGGAGGACAGTATACCGCCTGGACAGAAACAAAGAACACAACAGGTTCCAACGAGCGTGCCTATGCGAACTCCAGGAGCGGACCCTAATCTGCCTAATCGGCCGACACAAGAAAAGGCACTTATTGGCGTTACATCAGCTGCTGAGTGGATAAGCAACACAGGTGACTTTTTTTCTTTTTTGCAACCTGTACATGATGGACCGCCGGTGCAGGCTTCTGTGCGCTCTAAAGAGGATTCTTTTGACATTACTGGAAAGTTAAAAACTCTTGATAATAAAACTTTAAAGATACGTAAGCTACAACTGGAGGTAGCTTATTTTAAACAGTGTATTACTGAGAATCTTGTTCCTAAGGGCTTGAGGAACAACTTTACACCCTCAGGGCTCATTATGGACAATGCTTTCCTTATTGATTTAAAAGGATTGTTCCAAAAACAAGGTTTAGAACTATTAGAGTTGATTGTTAAATATTATTTGGCACATATAGACATCTTGAGTGCTGAAATTGGCCATATTGATGAAGAAATCAGAATGTATGCCTATTTTGAAAAATTTAAATTTGATTATGAACGTACTTTCGCAAGTATTGACACTTACATGAGTAAACTGAAAAATCAAAAGTCTAGAAAGCTATTTAGAGATAGACATGTTTACTCTTCAAATACAGCCTACCCTAAACTAGTGAATTTTGTTACCCAAGAGGCCAGTCAGGGGTCAAAGCATGAGAGGAACCAAAGAGAGGGTACTGAAGAACGGGAGGAGGGTGAACCTACAAACCCCACTAATAACTGGAATGTAGTCAGAAGAAGTAACAGGAATAAGAATAAAATGGGGGGGCCAGAAACACAACCCACAAATACTGCTCATTTGAATAATGACCACCAGCATTTTTTAGGGAAGGCCCCGAACCAAGAACAGGGGAGGAAAAAGAACAAGAAGTGGAAGAACTGAATGTTCATATATTTCCTCCAGACACTTCTGACTACCCTAATATGGTGAGGAATAAGAAAGGGGATTTCACTATATACAATTTCTCCTCGCTAGTTTTGGAGCCAGAATTAGTTGAATTGCTCTCTTTAGGGTATAACTTTGTCCCATCTAAACATTTTGATGTAGTTAAGGTACTCATCGACCTTAAATGCTATGTTAGGAAGCTTAATCTAAAGCTTCTATTTAATAACACTACTCAAGATGAAAGAAGTGTTTTGAAACTTCCGAGCATTTTTAACCCCCCTTTACACGTGGGTTTACGATATTCAAAACGCATGTGAACTAGACATTAGACATTTAGATAAAAGAAAGGGGTGACGAAAAGTACTTTTAACATAACTAAAGACCAACTGCAGGCCCTTAACCAACTTAAAGAATCCTGTGTCAGAGTAATGAAACCGGACAAGGGAGGGGGCCTTGTTATCTTTGAATATGGATTGTATAATGAAAAAATGTTAACAATCTTGGATACACCTGCATATAATCATTCATCTCTTAATGAGATGAATATTTGTGTGCAAAGGACAAAGAGTTACTTTAGGGACCTATTCATCGAAGGAAGAATAGATCATGAAACTTATGAATATATTAACATCACTCAACCAAGGACGCCCGTCATGTTTGGTATACCCAAGATTCATAAGAATCTTGGTGATCCACCTATGAGGGCTCTGGTCGATGGAAGGTCCTCTATTTCATACCCAGCAGCCAAGTACATAGATACCCTGTTAAATAAATACTTGCAATATATTCCAAGTATATGTAAAGATTCATGGAGCTTTTTAGAAAGTATTAATAACATCACTTCTGACAGTGAGTACAACTTCCTAACAGTCGACGTTGTCGACTTATACACCTCAATACCACATTTGGAGGTTATTGAATGGTTGGAATTGTTATTGATCGAACTAAACGCTCCAAAAGAGGAGATTAATAACATCACAGAACTCTTGGACATAGTTCTATCCTCTAACTACTTTGTTTTTGGAAAAGACTATTATATTCAGAGACAGGGTGTCGCCATGGGCTCCCCATGTGGTGCCATAGTGGCGAACCTGTTTATGGCATATTGGGAGAGGAAATTTGTCCTGAATCATTTATTTTGGAAGGATAGAATATGCCACTACACTAGGTTCCTTGACGACATTTTTATTTTGTTTAAGGGCAATGAAGATGATGCATCCCTTTTGATAGACTATTTCAATGGCACAACACAATTTCTTAGGTTCCCCTCTAAGTTTAATACCTGTGAGATGGACTACTTAGATGTCAAATTGAAGAAGGATTTAAGGAATTACAGGTTTACTTCATCTATTTTTCGTAAGGATACCTACATTAATTCATTCCTACATTACACAAGCGCCCACCCATATAAGTTAAAGAAAGCAATTATTAAAGGACAACTGGTGAGGGCTGTCAGAATGTGTAGTGAATTAAAAGACTTTGAGGAAGAATGTATTACGCTTAATGGCTTCTTTCAGGACAGTGGCTATCCTCTTTCATTAATAGAGGAAATAACTCTAGAAGTTTCCAATAAGAGAATGAATGGCATAATTTGCCCTTTAATATTTAGTGACCGTAACAGAATTCTAAGTGAACAAGGGGTCACAATAGAAGTGATAGAAACAGGACTTAGCACTAGCACCGTTATGGAAGAACCTAGGTGTGACTTCTCTCTATCTTTCTCTACTATTTACAACTTGAACTCTAAGGAACTATCAGATATTATAGTCAAGAATTGGTATTTTATTACTAACAATTCTTTCCTTGTTGAGAAACTAGGGAACAGACCAAGAGTGACCTTTAGGAGAGGTAGCAATATTAAAGAATTGTTACAAACAAATGTATTAAATGAGGGGCTTCAAAAAACTAAGGGTTGTTTCACTTGCGGGTCCTGTAACTGGTGCCACGCTAGAAATCTGGTAGTTCTTTCAGCATAGGTCAACAGAAATTTCAGATTAATCACAAAATAAACTGTGACACAAAATCGGTTATATATGTGGCTCTCTGTGTATGCTGTCCGGCATTTTATGTTGGAAAGACCGACAGGAAACTCAGAGAGCGCATATATCAGCACATATATGCCATTAGAAATAAAAAAACTGAGAATGCTCTTGCCAAGCATGTGGAATCTAACCCTGGACACAGTTTTGCCTTTATGGGCATTGATTGTAAACAGAAATCCATCAGGGGAGGACCTACGTCCTTATTGTTAGAAATTTTGGAATTACAGTGGCAGCTTAAATTGGATGCCTTTAACATCCCAGGCTTAAACGAAAGTCGCAATATAGCCCCGGTGTTAAAATATAAGGCTTATTTACGCTGATTACCTTGGAATGCAACATGAATTTACTTATGATTGGATGTGCTTATATCGTGTAGCTTGTTGTGGATGCCTATATAAAATTAGTTATATTTACTAAACTAATTCTTTATAACTAGTAGTATAACAACCTCCACAAAAAACAGCACTTAGTGTTTTATTGTATTTTTTATTTTTCATCTGATTACACTACAAATGCATCTTTCCTAAGGAACTATTATTAATATAGGGATTTGATGCATTATTTTTGATAATTGTTTAAAATGATTCGGATTGACTATTAGGATTGCTTTTTAGAAAACATTTTTAAGAAAATTTCCTGCAACTTTAAGGAAGTGATGTTTTTAATAACAACAGCTGATTTTAATCAGGCTGCCTGCAGTATAAAAACTGGTTGGCGCCTTTTCTGTGTTTTTTAGCCTCTGAGGAAGCTACTTGTATGTGGTAGCGAAAACACTATTTATTCTGTACCTCAATAAAATTGCGTTAAGGCATTCCGACTACTTTGACTACTGAGCACTTCTACTTGTCTTTCCTATATATATATATATATATATATATATATATATGTATGTATAGTTAATTTTCCCAAAAGCACATGTTGCCAAAGCTTACGTCAGCAAGAAACAAATTGCCGAAAGCACAAATCGCCGAAAACTCATTTTGCTGAATTTCATTTCACTGAAAATAGTAGTGGCAGTGTATATGTCCTTTCCCCCACTATTGTGTGATCCTGGAGATAGAATATATAGTTGGAGGGTATCGGGGACACAGCCCCCCACATTAGGGGTGTTGAGTGTGTAGCCCCCCCCACCTAGCTTGAATTATACTATGCAGTTTCTGTTAAGAGGGTAAGTAGGTACTTTTTAATCAACCTAGATGGAGAGCTATGCCCCCCACACCCAACAATGTGGGAGGCTGTGCCCCACAATCCCCAACTATATAGTCTAACTCCAGGATCGCACTACAGTGGGAGAAAGGGCATATACAATGCCACTACTATTTTCGGTGAAATGAATTTCGGCGATTTGTACTTTCAGCGATTTGGTCTTGGTCAAATTAAATTCGTTGAAATGTGCTTTCAATGAAATGTACCAGATCCATGTATATCTATATATATATATATATATATATATAGAGAGAGAGAGAGAGAGAGAGAGAGATACATACATACATACATAATAAATGGGTTGGTATCATTTTATCAAAATTCAACGTATTGAAATTGAACTAAAGTCATTTTATCTAAATGACCAAAACTACAAAAACAATACAAACCCCTGGATTCAGCAAGCCCTGCATGGCGTGCAGGAATAGTGCAGGAGCTCCTGGAGGCAATATGGCCACCATGTGATCCAGGAATAAGCTACAGGGATGTGCACGAGTGCTCCTGCACTATTCCTGCACAGACACAGCTCCTTTATGAAAATTATCCCATTTGCAGGTGACATCCATGCACATGAAATGAATTTGCAATCCAAGAAGCTGTCAGCCAGCCGTGCAAAACTAGTGTAGTGTGCAAAAATGTACTCTGTTAGTAACCGAGTACATTTCTGCAAACTACAAAACGGAGCCATAACAGCTACAAATAAAGTGTGTATATTATGTGGAAACCATGCCAATGGTCAAATATATGGCCTTTGGCATGGAAAACAGTTGCAAAAATAAAAAAAAAATTTTTATTTTTTTAGCCGATTTCAACTGTTTAAGAGTAGGGCAGTGGCTCGCAAACGGGATCGGGATGAAAATATAAAAAATAACCTGAAATAAGCATTCTAACCAAAATCACTATTTTGCCATTATACTCAATGGCAGGCAGAAGACAACATGGCCAGTGAAGAGCGGTTGCTAAGGAGGAAGGCTCAGTGTGGGACCTGTAACTATGCATTAGCAGGCAATACAAAGCAAATGAGGGGAATGATACTGAATCCCAGATTTCCCTTCAAGCCTAGCCAGCAGCCAACAGTGTAAGTACAGGAATAGCATGGTTCAAGCCTAAGAGTTAGCTGACATCATAGGGGTGTGTGCCAGGCATGCTGTAAGCGTATTGGATCCCTGTGGCACGGGTTTGCCCTTAGCTTAGCAGAGCTAAGCAAGGTGGTGTGTCTGAGGCTGCCTAGCACTCTTTATTTATTTATTTATTTATTTATTTATTTTACATTTGTTGACCGGGCTAGTCCAACTGGATATATTTCCATTTTCAGCAGAGGTCCGGGGAGAAAAGCTCCACATTTAGACAAAAGGAGATACATCATGAGCACAATTAACAAATACAGACTGGTAGGATATAGACAAAGAAAATGGTTACACAAAAGAATAGAACTTTACCTATGTAGATAAGTTAAGTTTAGTAGCTTATATTACCTAAGTGGGTGTGTGTGCCACGTACCAGGTTTTAAAGGGAAAAAAAAGTAAACCGGGAAATAGCAGCTCTGTGCACATTTCAGCACTGTGTTTGCATGGCGCGCACCAGGTTTAAACATGAAGGCAATGGGAAGGGAAAACAGCAGTAGGAAGGTAGTCAAGGAGAACTAGTATAGCGGGTAGGTGAAATGTATCAGAATCAGCCAATTACACAGGCAGCAGCCCAGCTCAGCCCAGAACACTACTATAAACTATGGAAACACCTTTCCCTCTTTTTTTTCCCACATACTCTATACCACTGGTGTATACAAGCAGGGTAATTTTAACAAACAAAAACAACAAAATAATAGGGTCTGCAGCAGCTGTCATACATCAACATGTGGAAGAGGCTGAGGGTGGTGAGGATGAAAATACTGTCAACCAACCCACAGTGAGGAGACAGAGAAGAGTGAAAGACTCAGGGTAACTACCAGGGGCTACATGAGCTGGAGATAGTGGACCACTATGGGGTAGACAGGGACCTCCTACAGCAAATTGTTGAGCTGTGCCGACTATGCCTGACACACAGAACTAACAGAGGGGAACCCATCCCTGTGGTTACCAAGGTATGTGTAGTCCTAAGAATACTAGCCAGAGGTACCTTCCAAATGCCAACTGGGGATATCATGGGGATCTCAGATACATCAGCATCCAAGGTACTCCACCAGTTCCTGGATTCCATGTCAGCACATGCTGGTGAGCACGTATATTTTCCCAACACCCGTGAGGCATTGGCCAGCAATATTCGTCTCTTTCACCAAATAGCAGAATACCCTGAGGTAGTGGGTGCTATAGATTGCATGCACATACACATCAAGGCACCACCCGGTGAGCAGGGTAGGGTCCACATCAAATGCAAGGGCTTCCCCTCCATCAACTGCCAGATCATGTGTGATGCCCAAGGCATTATAATGAATGTGTGTGCTGGCTGCCCTGGAAGTCATCAGAACTCCCTCATCTGGCATCTGATGCAGCTGTACCAGAGATTTGCCAATGGGGACATCCCTTACGGTCAACTAGTGGGGGATGCTGGTTATGCACTGGAGCTGTTGCTGATGACACCCATCAGAAATGCACACACACCCGAACAAGAACTCCATAATGAGGCACACGCACAGACCAGAATTATAATAGAGCATGTTTTTGGGATGCTCATGTCACGGTTCCAGTGCCTGGCCACATCCGGTGGAGCCTTGCAGTACTCACCAGCTACATGTACTCAAATTGTCATCGTGTGTGCCATACTACACAATATGATCCTGTGGAAACAGCTGCAGCAGGAACAGCATGTGGCAGGGCCACACAGCCCCCCACCATTGCCAAGGCCTGCCCAGGTACAGAGTGACTCGGAGGAGGAACAATCTGAGCCTGCCCCAGTAGGCAGAAGGAAGCATGCCCAGTATGCCCTGGGCTTGGCAAAGGGGCAACGCATAGCACATACAGTGACACAGTAGGGACCCAGGGAATGGCAGCTCTCTCTGACTCGCACTTACAGTAAAAGTAATGCCAAACATGACACTACCTGTGCTCAACCATGTATAGGGAGTGTACTATGTGCATCCGACATAGGTAGCCCTCCAGCACCATCCTCAATACTGGCACAGCAACAAGGTAACTCACTCTTCCTACCAATTGCAGAATGGAGTAGTATATGTTGTTACTTGTATCTGTGGTATGGATTTGAGCATGCAAGGGAATCAGATGGCTGAATGGGATGCCAGCAGATAGTAGACACCTATAGTGGCAGCATGAAATCTGTAACAAATGCTGGTGTCACCATAGTAGGTAGTACTACACATGGTGACAAAATCCACAGCAGGAAATGTGCTGGGCCACATGTGTGTCCATATGACACACACATGACAGTCAGTGAAGCTCACATACCCAACAACAGTCTCAGCCAGCAGGACAGGTGTAGACAAACACAAACAAAGGCTGTGCTAAGGCCTCTGATTGATGGCTATGGATAACCTCCCCCCAGGCCTACACAGACAAATTACAACAGGTCAGGCAGTAGGATGTTAGTTCTGAAGGGTTAGAAGTCTGAAACTGAAATGTAGGTCAATCAAACCTAAGACCTGTAGTACACTGATATGCCTCTAGTCAGCATGATAGGTTAGAATAGAGAATGAAATGGAGTAACTGACATACCAGTACAGTCATAGCAACTGTGTAAAAGTGTCAGGTGTGCCCCCCAATCCTATATAGAAATGTAGTAACAGTCTGGTGTGCCCCCCAATCCATTGTAGATATGTAGTAGCAGTCAGGTGCGCCCCCCCAATCCTATGTAGAAATGTAGTAACAGTCAGGTGTGCCCCCTCAATCCAATGTAGAAATGTAGTAACAGTCAGGTGAGTCCACCCAATCCTATGTAGAAATGTAGTAACACTCAGGTGTGCCCCCCATTCCTATGTAGATACGTAGTAACACACAGGTGTGCCCCCCAATCCTATGTAGAAATGTAGTAACAGTCAGATGTGCCCCCCCAGTCCTATGAAGAAATGTAGTAACAGTCAGGTGTGCCCCCCCAATCATAGGTTCATAGGTTCATAGGTTCATACTAGGCTATCTGCCCGAGGGCATTTACAAGCCTAGCCCATAGTTTTGTGGCTTACGCCACCCCTTTAGTATGGGGAACTATACCCATTATTTTGCTGTGCCTCTGTCGAGCAGTGACACTGAGGTAATCCCTGGGGTATATCTGCGATCTCCCATCCATTGGTCAAGATTTCTCTTGAACAAGGCCAGCGAGGTGTTCTGCCTCACATATACCGGGATTTTGTTCCACAGCATAGGGAGTCTTTGGGTGATGAATCTATCCCCCCAGCACGTCCTATTAATAGCCGTGTCCAGGTTTAAGTCTCCCGCCCTTGTGGCTCTGACGGATCTAGATTTTTTGAGGTGAAGCATATTCATCAAATCTGGGTTTGACATGGCCTTGTATGTCAGGCAAAGGTCACCTCTGAGCAAGCGGTAAGTGACTGAATAGAGCTGGAGTTCTTTCAGTCGGGCAGCATAGGACAGATTTTTGAGACCCTTTATCCTTTTGGTGAGGAACTTTTGTGGCCTCTCCAGCTGCCGCAAGTGTCGGGTCAGATACATTCCGAATGGGGCATTGTACTCAATCATTGGTCTGATGAGTGATGAGTATAGGGAGACTATGACCTCCCTTGATCTAGATGTGAATCCCTTCATGATCAGGTGGGCAATGTAGAAGGTCTTCCTAATTACTTTAGCTACATGGGTGTTGAATGACAGGCTACTGTCAACCTGGGTCCCCAGGTCCCTGATAACTTCTTCTGTGCTCAGTGGATTGCCACCTATATGGTAGCTAGGGGTAACCTTGTTTTTCCCGAAGGGTATGACTATGCATTTTTTGACATTTAACTTTAGGCCATGGCTCTGGCACCAGTTATCCGTTTCTGTGAGACTCTTCTGAAGGATATCTGTGTCAGATGTGTTTTCGACTATGGCGCCCAGTTTGCAGTCATCTGCAAACTTTGTCAGCCATAACCCTCCTGTGTTTGCTTGTACTTCGGAAAAGTTGATGCCAAACAAGAGTGGGCCCAGGACTGAGCCCTGTGGGACACCACTTGTGACAGGCTTTGAGTCTGACATGGCGCCAGCAACTCTGACCCTGTGGGTTCTATCACTCAGCCAGTTTGCAACCCATCTTGTGATGTATGGGTTAACATTTAAGCTGATGAGTTTTTCAATGATACCCGAGTGGGGTATTGTATCGAAGGCCTTCGCCAGATCGAGGTAGGCTGTATGGACCGCCTTTCCCTCATCAATGGCTTTGGTGACTGTTTCAAAAAAGTCAACCAAGTTTAAAAGGCATGATCTGCCTTTGACAAAGCCAAACTGGGTTGGATCCAAAGTCTGCAAATTCCCTATGTCTTTATTTATGAGGTCCATTATGATCCTCTCCATGGCTTTGCAGATAAGGCTTGTCAAGCTAATGGGCTGGTAATTTCCAGGGTCGGTGGAGGCACCGCCTTTGTGAAGTGGGACCACAGTTGCAGTGCGCCACTCCCTGGGTATGTATCCAGAGGTGAGACTATGATTAAACAGCTGTCCTAGCTGTGGGTTTAATTCCTCATTGAGTTCGTGGAGCACACAGCCGGGGACACCATCAGGTCCCATGGATGCTGTGTTTTTTGCTTTGGAGAGAGCAGTTCTCACTTGGGCGTTAGAGATGTTTGGGGGGCTGCAATTGTTTGGTATAGATATCTCTCCTTTGGGGAGGGGAGAAGTTTGCACTGAACCTGTCAGCCAGTATGTAGGCAATGTCTGTAGGATCAGTAATCTTCACATCATTTTGAACTAGTTCTGAGCATATCTCGGAGTTTCCTCCCAGGTTTCTAACATAGCTAAAGAAGGCCTTATGATTGTCTTTTGAGTCTTTATCTATTTTTCTCTCAAAATTTGCTTTGGATGATTTTATGAGAGCTCTTAGTTTTTTACTTATAGTGATCAAAGGTGTCTTACCTTTTAAGGATTTTGCTCTATCTTGTAGTAGCTTCCTCCTTTTGTTGTAGAGTTTGTTTATGGCTGGGGTCCACCAGACTGGACGCTTGCCTTTGGTACAAAGAGCCTTTGTTTTGCTTGGGATTGCCTTATCCATGCAGTCCTGCAGGTGTTGGTAGAAGGCATTTGTAAGTGATTCAGCAGCTTGAGTACTGTTTTCCGCCGGCTCGGGGGCCTTAAAGGAGACCACACTAGTCTTTAGAAGTGTGAAGACGGCCTTCGAGAAGTTCTTTACTGTGGTCTTTTTTATTTCAGGTGGGGTGGGATGAGGACCTCCAGCGAGATTAGTTTGTGATCTGATCTCACCAGTGAGGGGTATACTTCCAGTGTTGAACATTGTGCTCCCATGTTCGTGATGATGAGATCAAGTATGTTTTCTCCTCTTGTGGGGATGGTGACTAGTTGTTCCATGGCATTTGAGTTTATGAATTCCAGGAACTTTTGGGCTAGGGTGTTTGGGCTTGAGTAGTGTTCCCAGTCTATATTAGGGTAATTGAAGTCACCTAGTATGATGGTGTTTGGTGATACATTTATCCACTCCAGTGTTTTCAGGAAGGCCATGTGAGGTTCCTGAGTTTGTGAGGGTGGCCTGTAACATGCTACAATTTGCAGAGCAGTCTTGCCTATGGTTAACTGCACCTGGATGGTCTCCGATGCATCGTGCATTGCCACCAGTCTTGAGGTGTGGGTGTCCTTGATGAATATGGATACCCCCTCCTTTCTTGGTATTGTCCGGATTTTGGGGCCGGAACGCATGATATGAGGTAAAACCTGATAGTGCTGGGGTGCTCTCAAGAGCCTTGAACCAGGTTTCTGTCACAGCACAGACATCGATGTTCTCCATACTGAGAAGGGCCTCGAGTGCGTGCATTTTGAGATTTAGACTTCTGGCATTGAGCAGCATTACCCTTAGTTTTTTTCCTTTTTTGTGTTCTAGGGTGGTAGGTTTAGAATTTGAGCCTTGCCTAAAAAAGGCACTATGGGGGTGGCAAGAGCCTTTGCCAATATCCGGAATCCCAGAGGTGACAGGTGCAAGCCATCCCTTGCGAAGCAGCGTGGTTTGTCCAGCATGTCATCCCAGGCAGACAGACATTGGATCCCCTTTGAATGACACCAGAGTTTAAGCCAATTGTTAAAGCTGATCATCTTATCTCTGTATTGTGGCATCATTCTTGGTGAAGGTAGGATACTGCTCAAGGTCAGGGTCATACCTGCCTGGGCTATATAATCAGAGAGCTCCTCAATGTCTCTTTTCATGTAGTCCAAGGAGGTACGTAGAATGCAATCCAATCCAATGTAGAAATGTAGTAACAGTCACGTGTGTCCCCCCAATCCTGTGTAGAAATGTAGTAACACTCAGGTGTGCCCCCCAATCCGATGTAGACATGTAGTAACATACAAGTGTCTACCCCAATCCTATGTAGAAATGTATTAACAGTCAGGTGTGCCCCCCTTTCCTATGTAGACACATAGTAACACACAGGTGTGCCCCCCAATCCTATGTAGACATGTAGTAACATGTATGTGTAGGTATAATAACAGTGGAGCACAGATTACCTGAGCTGGCCAAGGTAGCAGGATAGATTGTAGCGTGTGTTCAATATGCAGGTCTAAATGTCTTAGGTTGATGTGTGTTGTATATTGTGTGAGAGTGGTCAGTATGTATGCATGGTGAGGTTTGTCCTGTTGGCCATTGCCCAGTACTGCCAATGACAGGGCAAAGTCCTCACAACTGCAGTGCCAAACACAATGTTTCCCAGTATAACACAGTCTAGCAATAAGCCATTGTAAATGTTTGGAAGTAATATGTGTCACCATCTGAAAGATGGGCATGGCATGAATGTTGGCCCAGATATACAAGCATTACACAGGGAGAAGTATCCCAGACAGACAATGTATACTATGTAACTGTCAAATGGACACACCCTTGGAATTGTACATACAGGTTTGCAGCACATTATCTGGGCTTGTAGTAGGCAATACCGATGTCGTCTGGCCAAACACTGGAAGACTACAAAGGTCATAGGAATGATATAATGAGAAACAGCTGATGTGCCGGCACAAGTCAGCATAAGTGGAATACCCCATGCATGTCTGTGAGTCAGATGCAAGTAGTGCCTGTAGCACACATGCATCCACTCACCCAACCACCACCACAGGTACCTCTCCGGTCATATCACTGCTGTTGGGAATGAGTACAATATGACCCCCACCTGTGTATGGCAGTAGCAAAAGAATGCAGCATGCTGAGCAAGTGTCCCATGCAGATGTGTCCCTAGCTGTAAGCAGCACCCTGCCAGCATCCACACCACTGGGTCAATACTGACAGAAAGTATTGGCATGAATACCTAGCACAACTACCCTGTCACCACAGGGGAATATACTGTATTGCACTCTGGGACTGTAGGACTGGCAAAATGCAATGGGCTGATACAGCTGGACTGCATTACTGCCAAATGTCCTACAGTCCTCTGCCAAAAGCCTGCGTCTCACCTGTACTGCCAATGTATGTTATGCCATGGACTCCCAAATAACAACATAACACAGTCCACAGAACCCATATGCAAGGCCATGTGGACAAATCACAGTAACACTTCCACCATATCCTACTGCATGAACTGTGGACCAATACCAATTTGCTGCTGTGATGAGGTGATAACTATAGGAAAAATATCAGAGAATGTTCACATAATGTATGAAAGAGGATAGAATAATAGAGGGGGGTGGAAGCATGGAGTATGTGAAGCCCAAAACTCAGCCGTGTGCACATACTATCCCTGGCTGCAAACACAAGAATGGGTGGCTACAAACCTGCTCATAAACCCCAATGTGTAGGTGTAATGTCCAGAATTATGACCCCTGCTTCTGGGTACCCTGTGTGAATCTGTACAGCTGTGAGGTATTGCCACAGTAAGATATGGTCATACTGTCACGTCAATGGATGTACAAGTATGGGATCCTCTGCCACCACTGTACCAAGGTGATGAACCAGTTAGACAGACCCAGCAGCAAGTGCCTGCAGCTCCCCCTCCAGAATGGCATGAGTTTGCAAGAATATGTAGGGGTTTGACCACAATACTGGACACAGCGGCATTCACTCTGTGTTTCCCAGGACATCACTGCAAGCAAATATGTCTACCTGACAGTACTTGATGACATAATACTTCACAGTGTATAACAGTACACATGTCTGAATATCTCTGCTAACACCAAAATCATGTAGAAGAAACAGCACAGACACAACTACCTACAGGAACCCACTATCCTTTCCCCAATTTGACCCCATATTGTCAACTGATCTACAGATATCCTGCAGAAACAGTTTGCTAGCTGTAGGTGTAGAAAACAAAAGTCTGCACTGGAGTACAATCTACCTGGAATGGATTCACACACCCAATACAGAAGGTCATACTGGGCATGCTCCCGCACTTAGAGAAATGAAGGCTATGTCAGGCAACAAAATACTGAAAGGTCAAACTGGGCATGCTCACACACTTAAAGAAATGAAGTCCATGTCTAGAAACAACAGTGGACCATACATATCTGACAATCACAGAAGTTAGTGCATACAGTCCTCAGAATGCACACACATTGGATAGGAATACACACATATAACCAAGGACAATACACCATAATATGTCAAAAGTACACATACATAGATGTGTGGAAGAAAGTGACAGTGACAAAGAGCTGTCCATTATGAGGCTTGTCCCACCCAGCACACAGCCAATTGGCTAAAACTACTTGATGTGTAAATGTCAATCACCGTAGACATTTGCCTCTGGAATCCCTCAGCATTATAGAGTCTGTAGTGCTGGTGCTAACTTTGCAACATGACTGTACAGGTCAGTGGTCATCTAGCAGTTGTATACATGTACCTGTGGAATATAAACCTATGTGTGCCTGAGTGTGGTGTGTCTGCCTCTAGATGAATGGGTTATGGCCCATGCACATACATTCCCTCCCCATTGCCCTACTATGGCAAGCCTGTTGATGTCTTCACCTTGAAGTACACCGTTAGGGAAAGTGTAGCCCAATAATCTCTGTTACATGTCCTATAATTGTGTAATGCTGTAGTGTGATATACTAGTTAGGTAGGAGTTCTAATCCCAGACGTGGCAAGTGTGTGTGTTTGTCTGTGTAGGGATCAATGCCTTTTAGGCTAGTCACACTCACTACAATATCAAATGCCCTACTTTGGCATGCCTGCTGATGTCATTCACTTTGAAATACACCTTTGGGGAAGTAGTAGCCCAGTAATCTCTGTGGCGTGTCCTATAACTGTATAATGCTATACTGTGATAAACTAGTTAGGTAGGGGTTCTATTCCCAGACGTGCCTGTGTGTGTGTTAGTCTGTGTAAGGAGCAATGCTTTTGAGCCCATTCACAGTCACTACAATCTCCAGTGCCCTTCTTTGACAAGCCTGATGATGTCATTCAATTTGAAATACACCTTTGGGGAAAGACTAGCCAGGTAATCTCCATGACGTGACCTATAACTGCATAAAACTATAGTGTGATAACTTAGTTAGGTAAGTGTTCTATTCCCCGACATGGCAAGTGTGGATGTTTGTATGTGTGTTAGTTTGTCTGTGTAGGGAGCAATGCTTTTAAGGCCATTCACAGTCACTACAACCTCCATTGCCCTTCTTTGGCAAGCCTGCTGATGTCATTGACTTTGAAATACACCTTTGGGGAAAAAGTAGCCCAATAATCTCAATGGCGTGTCCTATAACTGTGTAATACGGTAGTGTGATAAACTAGTTAGGTAGGAGTTCTATTCCCTGACATGGCAACTGTGAAACTTTGTGTGTGCATAGGGAGCAATGTTTTCTTTTGACCATTCACAGTCACTACACACACCTACAAATGGAGAACATTGATAACTGTGTAGTAACAGAGACCTGATCCAAGTCTCCAGAGAGCACCCCTGCAATACCAGGTACAGCTCTCACCACACCTGTTGGCCACCAAACCAGGACCAAAACAATAAAGGTGGAGGAGTGTCCATATTCACCAAGGATATTCACCCCACCAGGCTACTTGCCCAACAGAATGTTTCTGAAATACCCCTGGTGCAACTAACAGTAGGTTAGACTGCATTCCACATTGTATAGCTTGCTACAGATCCCCTACCATGCCCCATGATATGGATACAGCCTTTGAAACATACTGTGAAATATCATGGTACAAGCAAACACCCTAATACTGGATGAGTTACACTACCCTGCCATTAACTGGGAAAACCATGTTTGTACCAACAAGTGCGCCCAACAGTTCTTGAAAGTTATAATTCCCAATCCCCTGGCTCATGTAACCCATAGTCCCACCAGGGGCTCAACTATACTAGACCTGGTCATTACCAACATGGGACATCAATGCTCCACACCTATGGTCAACACATTGGTGGTCAGGTATGCCCACAAGCTAATCACCCTTAACATCAACATCCCTCCCCCAAATCCCAGTAAGGACACCTCTGTAACATACATCTCCAAAGCCAATGTCATGCTACACATGTCAGACGTGACTAGCATCATGACACCCATGCAGAAGGGAACTGAAAGGACAACTGCTGAATCATACATGAAGGCACTGTATAAGCATATCCACTCATGCATGAATTGTGCCACCCAATAGTGACTCAAGATGCTCCCCATCCAAGAAAAGGATGCCAATGTGGTGGCCCCCTGACATAAACATACTGTACAACAAAAGGAAGAAATTCTTGCAGAAATGAGAGACTTTCCATATTGCAAAATACTCCCTTACCAGCTACAGAAGAAGGCAGAGACCCCTCGTAACATCCACCAAGGCTAGTTATGAACATAATATAGCCACAGATGCCAAAGACAACTGCAAGCCTTTCTACAGCTATGTGAAGAATCTAAATGGCAATGCTCAGAACTGCTGTGGGCTACAACAGGATGGTAATAAATGTACTCCTCCCAGAGATATTGCTAATATCCTGGCAGAT
The DNA here is from genome assembly GCF_019279795.1 of Protopterus annectens. Lineage (NCBI taxonomy): Eukaryota > Metazoa > Chordata > Ceratodontiformes > Protopteridae > Protopterus > Protopterus annectens. Next base: position 899,071,443 of record NC_056745.1, read on the forward strand.
TGATTCACTGCCAACTGCACCCCCTCCAAACCCCTACAGAGCCCATCTCAACACAGATTGATTGCCATATGCTGGTAATAATGGCCACATAGGTAAAAAATACACTCTACAGAGCTATTATAACAGCAGCCATGGGACCAGTCAATATCCCGGGCTGTGTAATACATGAGCTACAAACTGCACTTGCACCTCACCTACGTGCCATGTCTAATCATAGCCACACCTCTGGCTTTGTGCCCACTTTGTGGCACACAGCTACAGTTATCTCAGTCCACAAGGGGGGATCCACCTTGGATTCTGGGAACCGCAGCTCCAGCAGGATGATGTGCCTGCTCTGCAAGGCCATGGAATGTATTATCATGGAAATAAAAACAAAGGCATTGGCAACCTGCAAACATTGGATCCTAACCAGGTTTGGTTTTTAAAGGGCCAGTCATGTCACCTCAACCTGAATGACAACTGTGAATCCATCTCCAGAGCCATGGACGAGGGTAAGGTGGTTCACACAGCCTATCTGGACCTCGCCAAGCCCTTCAAAACCATCCCTCAGTCTAGAATCATAGATAAATATATCATGCTGGCCATTAATCCCAATGTCACCTGATGTGCTGCCAAATGATGTATTGACACAACCACACTGTAAATGTAGGTGACACCAACCCAAGCCCCAAACAAGTGACAGTTGGAGTACCTTAGGTTTCAGTCCTGGCACCACCCTTGTTCGGCATCTACTGCTCTGAAGTACAGTCCAACAGTAAGGGACACCTGCAAACAAAGGTTGCAGATAACTGCACACTGGGAGCCAATATTGAATCCCCACATGATGTGGATAGTCTACAGAAGGGCCTCACAGAAAGACATGCTTGGTACCTGAGACATGGACTGAAGAGCAATGCCAGGAAATATATAGCTATCCCCATTGGGAAGGGACATGTACCTGTGAAGTACCACATAGGTGGCAGTACACTAAACACCTAAAGTGTGATAACAGACATAGGGACACAGGTGGACAGTGGTCTCGCCTTTGATAACCACATCACCACAACAGTCAGGAAACCCACCTATGTGGTGCACCTCCCACTAAGGGCTTTACATCCAGGAAAAGGAGTCTATTGTCCCACTGTGGGCATCTCTCAGTAAACCCAGTACAGACTACAATGGCCTGTCATGTATGTACCTCACAAGACATCTGCAACAAGTAGAGAAGCTGCAGACATACCTCATGAAATGATTGCAGGCCTAAATCAGATGTCCTATGCTGACCAGCTGAAAATCAGCCAGCAATACTCTGTCATGTATTTGGTTCTCAGATGCGATCTCTGCTAAACATAACATGACATGTCAAACCCACAGCAGTTGGACATGCTACACTTAGAGAATTCCAAACCCTCACAGCCACATGCTCCAGGGATCCAAATCCTGTCATCACAATGAACACTACATGCAGGATGAATGTGTTCTTGACCCAGAGACTCCCCAGACTCTGGAATGGACTGTTCACACATGTCAAGCAGAGTGCCCCTTTGGCCCTCTTCAACAGGAACCTGGACGATTGGATGGGAGATAGGACATTCACCCCAGGGATCATGTCAGCTGCCCTGCTAGACAGGGATGCAGGGAAGTATATATATTGTGGGAAGTCATAGCCAGATAAATGTCATGTCTAAGCATGTATATGGCCTAGGGCTGATAGCATAGTATCAACGTATTGCCCTATGAACCTATGAACGACACCTTCCATTGCCCAACCTTGGCAAGGGTGCTGATGTTATTCACTTTGAAATACACCTCTGGGGAAAAAGTAGCCCAGTAATCTCTGTGGTGCATTCTATAACAGCATAATGCTGAGTGTGATATACTAGTTCGGTAGGGGTTCTTTTCCCAGACATGATAACATTGAGACTCGGTGTATGTGTGTGTCTCTGTGTTTGTCATGCGTATCCTGTGTGGATTTGGCTGTGAGTGTGTAACAACTGCACCCATTGTGATGCAGGTTTTGCAAATTTCTTATATGGTGGGCCTATTATATGTCACAATGTCCACCTTACAAGGATAACAGATGTCAAACAGCAGAGAGGCTGGGGTTACCAATCCATACCCCTACATGTGACTTCAAGGCCTGGTGAATAAATTAGGCAACCCTAGTATTACCCAGAGAAATCTCTCAACCCATGTCTCATACACAAACACACTTGGCTAGGCAACAACCGCTTTGTTGGTAGTTCCCTGCATATTGTCCACAGATAGTAACAATGGTGTGATTGCAGCAGACTACAGAGGGCATGGCACCATGTCCCATCACTACAATAGCCACATAATTGCAGACAGTGCACCTTCACTATGTTTCCAACTGGATGCCTGCAAAAATGGAAGTGCCATCAAATGTGACCCACAAAGGACATACCATGCCTTAAACACATGCCCTGTATGGACAGATGCCACTGACACCAGGGAATACCTATATCATGCTGTCAATGTATGTGCAGGGTCAGCCTGGTGACCATTGCCAGTTCCCACCACATGAGGCCAGGAATTACACATCTGATGATAACAATTTGTGTACACAAAATGGCCTGGACAACCCAGGTACAGTTACACATGTCATAGAACATGCATGTGGGATGTGTGCACATCCCAGACACAATCCATGTCATGGACTATAGGACACATATATGGCAAGCATTGCACAGCACTGGCCACCCACAATAGTAACCCAGATGACTGGATGGTGAATGCAATACCCACCTGTGTAGGCCAAGCCAAACACTACACCCCTGAGCCACACTGAAGACAATTGTCATGGGGCCTGATGCCAAGGTATACGCTTCACCTAGCCTTGTACAGCCTTCTGGCACAGTCAACCACTACACACCTGTGAAGCAATGTACCCATGCATGTCAGTTCTGGCACCCTGTGTCTGTGTGTGTGTGTGGAGTATAGGTTCATAGGTTCATAGGTAGGTACTAGGCTATCTGCCCAAAGGCATTTATAAGCCTAGTCAGAATGTGTTCGCTTTAGCCACCTGTTAGCTTAGTTCCCTGTGCCTCTGTCCACCAGAGCCACTGAAGTGATCCCCGGGGTAAACATTCTGTTTCCCATCCACTCGTCAAGGTTTCTCTTGAAGAGTGCTAGTGAGGAGCTCTGCCTAATGTAGATTGGAATCTTGTTCCAAAGCATAGAAAGTCTCTGGGACAGGAATCTATCTCTCCAGCATGTCCTATTTATGGTTGTGGTGAAGTTTAGATACCTAGAGCATGTGGCTCGAAGGGGATAAGGTTTTCTTTAGGCGGAGCATGTCCATCAATTCTGGGTTGGACATGGCCTTGTATGTCAGGCAGAGATCACCTCTGAGTAGGCGGTATGCAACCGAGTACAGCTGGAGTTTCTTCAGTCAAGCTGCATAGGGCATCTGTTTGAGGCCAGTGATCCTCTCGGTGAGGTACTTCTGTGGTCTTTCCAGCTGTTGCAGGTGTCTTGTAAGGTACATCCCAAATGGGGCATTGTACTCTATGATGGGTCTGATGAGTGATGAGTAGAGGGGCACAATTACCTCTTTTGATCTTGATGCAAACCCTTTTGTGATTAGGTGGGCTGCATAGAAGGATTTTCTACCCACTTTGGCAATGTGATTATCAAAGGAGTGATTGCTATCTACTTGGGTCTCCAGATCCCTTATTACATTTTCCGTATTTAGGGTATTTTGTGGGTACTTTGTTATTTCCAAAGAGAATAACTATGCACTTTTTGGCATTTAGCTTGAGGCCATGATTTTGACATCAGGTATCTGTCTCAGTGAGACCCTTTTGGAGGATGTCTGTGTCAGCCGGTGAGTCAATTATAACCCCTAGTTTGCAGTCGTTTGCGAACTTGGTCGACCATAGTCCTCCTGTGCTTGTCTGTACCTCTGAGAAGTATATGCCGAACAGGAGGGGTCCTAGGACTGAGCCCTGGGGAAAGCCACTTGTAACCGGTTTAGAGTCAGACCTAGCTCCCGCAATTCTCACCATGGGGGTTCTGTCTGTGAGCCAATTTGCAACCCATCTTGTGACATAGGGGTTTATGTTCAGGCTGGTGAGCTTGTTTATAATACCAGAATGGGGAATGGTGTTGAAGGCTTTTGCGTGGTCTAGGTAGACTGTGTGTACCACCTTTCCCTCGTCTATATCCTTGGTAACTGTCTCAAAGAAGTCCACCAGGTTTAGAAGACATGATCTGCCCTTAACAAAGCCTAACTGGGTAGTGTCCAGTGTTTGGAGGTTCCCAATGTCTCTGTTAATGAGTTCCATGATGATGCGCTCCATAGCCTTGCAGACCAAGCTAGTCAGGCTTATAGGGTGATAGTTCCCAGGGTCTGTTGTGGCTCCACCTTTGTGGAGTGGAATAACCATTGTGCACCACTCTATGGGTACATAGCCTGTGGAGAGGCTGAGTTTGAACAGTGTGTTTAGGTGAGGGGTTAGTTCATCTTTGAGCTCATGTAGGACGCAGCCTGGGACACCATCCAGTCCCATTGATGCTGTGTTTTTGGCTTTGGACAGGGCTACTTTAACCTGAGTGTCTGTGATTTCAGGGGGTCTACATTTTCTGGTATGGTTATGGGCCTTTTGGGGGGTGAGAGGGGGGGGTGAAGTTGCACTGAACCTGTCTGCCAGGATGTTGACAATATCAGTTGGTTCAGTGTATTTTGTGCCATTCTTCACTAACTCCGAGCAGATCTGAGCATTGCCACTTAGATTCTTGACATAGCTAAAGAATGCCTTGTGGTTATCTTTTGAGTCCTTGGCAAGTTTTCTTTCAAAGCTCACCTTGGACAATTTTATGAGGGATCATAGTTTCTTGCTGATACTGATCAGGGATGTCTTCCCTTTTTTGGATTTTACTCTCTTCTGTACTAGTTTCCTCCTTCTATTGTATAGCTTGTTTATGGCAGGGGTCCACCAGACTGGTTTCCTTTTCTTAGAGGAGTGAGTCTTGGTTTTGCTTGGGATAGCTCAATCCATGCATTCTTGTAGGTGCCCATAGAATGCATTAGTAAAGGATTTTGCAGCTTGGACAGCATTATCCTTTAGCATGGGGGCTTTTTAACTTTCCACCTCTGTCTTAATTAATGTGAAGTTTGCTTTTGACAAGTTTTTCACAGTGATTTCCTTGTCTGGGGGTGGGGGCAGAACGTGGTTATCCAAAGTGATTTGTTTATGGTCCGATATAACCAGCGAGGGGTTGACCTCCGGTGTGGAGCACCAGTCACCCATGTTGGTGATGACCAGGTCCAATATGTTGTCACCTGTGGTAGGAGTGTTGACCAGTTGTTCCAGGGCATTTGAGTTTATAAATTCTAGGAAATGTTGGGCAAGGGAGTTAGTACTTGAGTAGTTCTCCCAGTTAATGTTTGGGTAGTTTAAATCAACCAATATTAGAGTGTTTGGTAGGACCTTTATGTTACCCAGTGTTTCCAGAAATGCGGAATGTGGATCCTGGCACATGGTGGGTGATCTGTAGCAAGCTACAATTTGAATTACAGCTTTGCCCATTGTTAGTTACACATGGATAATCTCTGAAGCATTGTGCTGTGCCACTAACCTGGAGGTGTGGGTATCCTTGATGAATATGGATACTCCCCCACATTTTGTTTTTTGGCCCAGGTTCTGTGGCCGAAATGTATGGTATGAGTTGTAGTCTGGCAGTACTAGGGTGCTCTCTGGAGCCTTAAACCAGGTTTCTGTTACTGCACATACATTGATTTTCTCCATACTGAGGAGTGGCTCGAGTGCATGTATTTTGTGATTTAGACTTCTGGCATTGAGTCCCGTGGTAGTGGTGCTGCGGTAGTGTTGTCGCATCACAGCAAGATGTTGTCGCATTCGATTCTCAGTTAGAGCATCTTCTGTGTGGAGGCATGCGTGATTGGGCATGCCTTCGTTGAAGGTTGTGCATCAGGGCTGGTAACTCGGCACGTAAAAATCCACTACCAAACATTAGAGTACCAGAGTTCCGCTGTGGTGACCCCTAACCAGGATAAGCCAAAAGACACAAGCAAGACGTCTGGAATTGAGTAGTATTACCCTCAGGTTTTTGTTACTTGTGCTATTTACAGTGGTGGATTTGTCTTTTGAGCCTTGCTTAAAAAAGGCACTATGGGGGTGACAAGAGCCTTGGCCACTATTCGAAATTCTAAGGGTGACAGGTGCAAGCCATCTCTAGCAAAGCAGCATGGTTTGTCGAGCATGTCATCCCAGGCAGACAGACACTGGATCCCCTTTGTATGACACCAGAAACTTAGCCAAATGTTGAAATTGATCATTTTTTCTTTATACAGTGGTATCATTCTTGGTGAGAGCAGGATGCTACTCAGGGTCAGGGTCATACCGGCCCGGGCTACATTATCAGACAGCTCTTCCATGTCTCTTTTTATGTAGACAGGGAGGTACATCTCAGGTCATTCACACCAACATGGACAATGACAGAGTCATATTTGTACTTGTTTTGGAGTGACCTGAGTGCTTATGTTACATGGCGGATCCTGGCAGCCGGCAGGCAGCTAACAGTAACCTTCTCCTTATTCAGCCTAGTGAGTAGGATGTCAGTGTGCCTGACTACAGAGTCACCTATTACTAGTATGTTGGGTATGTTGTTTTGCCTTGAGGGCTGTGATTGCGTGGCACACTGGTTTTGTGAAGTATGTGTTTCATGGTTTGTGTTGGGTAGGTGGAGGTTGCTTGGATGTCTGCTTTGGAGGACTCTGTTGCTTATGCAGATTTTTATTTAGAGCCTCCGAGTATGTTTTCATGTATTTATGTGTGTTTTTTGCCAGTGATGGTTTAATGGATCTATAGACTGGTGGTGTGACGCCAGTATTTCCCTTCTCCTCTTGACTGTCTGATCCAGTCTTGGGTTGAGAGAGCTTAGCCTCCAGTTTGGCTGTATAATTGCATCTCTTGCATGTATTAGTGTTTGGTGGTAGGAGGAGAGGGTTGTCTGTGTACATGAGGCAGTTGTAACATTGCCTCAAAATGCCCAGATTCATCAGTTGGACTGGAGAGTACACCTGAAACTGCCCTTTGGACATGCCTGGATAGGTACAGTAAACGGTTTTACTGAATGGCTGGTAAGGTCGAATAGAGAGCCTTGTTCTTCTGTAGAGCTAGGGTTTATAAGTGCTTGCTATGAGTTTTGAGCAAGTGCTGGGCTGAGAAATGAATGGCTTGAGTGCTTAAGTTGAAAGTTTGTCTAGTTCCAAGGGAAAAATTGAAAAGGAGACTTTGTGGAGCCAGGAATAGTTATACCCTAGCTAACTGGCGCTGCCTGGCACACAAAACTGGGCAAATGCGGTTTTTATAGCAGGGGAATGAAAGAGATAAAAATTAGCCCAAAATGGCCAATCAACTACTACATTCTGGGCTGAAACCACTCCTCCAGTGACAGATAGGCTGCTCAAAGCTCCCCTCTCTCACAGGTGAACAGAGAAACTTCCTTCTATCCAAGTAAGGTATGGGCAAACACAGAAATTTGTAACACAGCCCTGAATTCAGCACTAACCTGAAAACTGGACTATACTAGCTTAGAAAGGCAGGAAACAAGTATATATATATATATTTTTTTTCAGAAAATAAAGCAGTTACAATAAAAAAACACTTTAAATGTGCATAAAAAGATGCTTATTATTATATATCTCAGTTCAGAGTTGTAGTCAATGCCCCTAGTAATAAAGTAGGAAGAAACACAAATACAGTAAAAGCAGATGAATAAAGTGCAATTATATATATATATATATATATATATATATATATATATATATATATATATATATATATATATAAATAAAACAATAGAAAACAATCTTATTTAAACAAGTTACCCAATTAACCAGAAAAGAACTCAAAACTGAGCCCTGTTCCAGCAGTCTTCAATTAGACATGTTCTAACTGCACACTTCTGCTACAGGGGAACTTTCTCCAAAAAAGATGGCCTGGATCAGTGCTCAAGTTATGCAAACAACGCTAGATTCAGCAGGCCTAAATATGGTCCTATGCTACAGCAACAAGGTGCACCGATTTCATAAAGAAACAGTTCGAATAAGCAGGCAGAATAAACCTGTGACCAGAAATTCCCAGCTCAGAAGGGCAGAATCCAGCCTCTCCTCCCACAAGAGTGCAGACTACAATACTTCTTTATGTAAAATAACTGGCCTGAAGCCCAAGTGCTTAAACCAGAACTAATACACTTTTAGAATAGCAGACACTGAACTTTCTATCAGCAATTCCCAGCTTAGAAGGATGTAAGCTACCTGTCCTGCCACAACAGTGCAGATAATGTAAAACAACCAGTATGAAGCCCAAGTATTAAACCAAAAGACTTAGAATAATAGTTACAATTTAATAAGGCTACTACCAAGCAGCAATAAGTGCAGCAGAATAAATAAAATTGAGTACTTTTAAGAAGAGGCAAAAGCAAAATAAAGTAGGAGGAAACACAAATACAGTAAAAGAAGATGAATTTTTTTTTTGTTAGTAAAGTGCAGGGAGAGAGGAAGGAAGAACCTAAGTGGGCTGGTATTCTCAAATCTTCTCTCTGTATTATGTAGAGTGAACACTAGACTCAGAATATGATCTCACTGTATTAGGTTAAGTGAGCAAATGAGATGGACTCAGGAGGAGTGTTCAAATACAGACTTACAGGAGGTGTGGGCAATTCCAGAGCCACCAACACTAACACCAAAACAAGAACACGGAGGCTGGGTGGGGACAAACAAGAAGAAGAATAAGTACAGTTGTACAGATTACAGATATATTAAATCAAAATGCTGACAAAAATGAAAATGAACACATATTTTCTCAATATCACAGCTGGCAGTAGGTCAATCTCTCTGCAGCAGCCTGAGCAACAGGTATATCTGATTTAAAACACAGGACAGAAAACAAACAATACAGATGCAGGAATACTTTGGCTGGATGAAACTAGCTCTGCAAACTTACTGCCACTAAGAAAACAGACAAGGCCTCCAGATAAAGGATTTCACTACAACTGTGGTCAACACTAATAGATATGCAGCTATAACACACAAGAAGAAGAATAACTACAGTTGTACAGATTACAGAGATATTAAATCATAATGCTGACAAAAAATGAGAATAAACACTTATATTTTCTCAATATCACAGCTGGCAGTAGGTCAACCTCTCTGCAGCAGCCTGAGCAACAGGTATTAGTATAATGATTTTGACCCCATTCACAGTCACTACACCTCCCATTGGCCTACGGACGCATGCCAACTGATGTCAGGCACCTTCATATACCCTTTGCCCATATATCATGTGGATAAGCCCTGTGGTGCATGTGATACCTGTGTATTACTGTATTGGGGCAAACTAGCTAGTTAGGAAGTGTATGCTTGACCCTGCTAACTGTGTTGATGTGTGTGAGTCCCTGAAAGAGTGTGGTTTTGTTGATGTTGACACCTGTTCATGTGGATAGGCACATGTACTTCACCTACCTTATCGCTCCTATATCACTGTTGCAGATGTCACTCACCATCACATATACCTTTGGACAGCTCCCCAACATGTAAGCTATGTGGTGCATCCAATAACTGCATAGTCATGTGATAGCAATATATAGTCAGTCAGGGGTTTGAAACCCTGTGCTGGTAAGTGTGTGACACAAACATGTTTAAGTTTTACTCTCCCACCCCCTCCCTGTCTTACTTTGTCTCTGTCTCTCTCACTCCCTCTCTGGTGGATGTGGAGAAGTACACCTGCTGTGCTTAAGTAGCAGCTTGTGTTTTGTAAGTGATGCTCATGTCATGATCAGCTGATGGCCTCTGCACAAATTGCAGTCCCCCACTAGCTGATTGCATGTGGAACAGCTGTGGTAACATTCCCATAGCCAATTGCATGGAAACACACTCCCAATATCTAGGAACATCATGTGGGTGTTGGGCCTTTTCATTCACTGTGAGCAGGACCTAATGTTGCTGTTTGGCAAACAGCATTACAGATGATATTGGGATTTACCTCTAACAACATACACTGTGGAGACAGGCCAACAAATAGGAGGAGGATGTGCCAGACATGACTAAAGAATGTAAGTGTTGCTCTTCTGCATTTGGAGTAATATTGGTTTAATGGTGTGTGTGTGGATATGGCTGGTCTACATGATTTAATACCTGTCATGACAGTGTTATGTGTCTGAGGAAACTCCCACCTGTAGGGTTATCTGCAGACTGGGCAGTGTTTGGAGTCTTATGTTTCTTGTGTTACTCACAGATCACCTATCATAGAACTGCAGAAGCATAGTCTGAGGACTGCAGTCAGTACATGGTGACAGCCATGAGAGTTACTGACTTCATATCCCTCATAGGACATGTCACAACAAACCCTGTTACAACAGTAAATGTATGAGGGCATCCCAGCAACATGCAAATATTGGCCCACTGTTTGTGGCTCCAGCCACAATTCTGTCAACCTTTGTACATATGTCATGCAGTAGGAGGTGCATATGTTCTGTACACCATTATTTATTGACATCATACCTGATAAGAAGCCAGTCAGATATCAGACCACTAGACATGTTATGTATAGTAGGGGTTATTTCTGAGGACATAACCTTGGCATTCTGCGGTTGTGTGTACAGTACTGGGGTCTGTGCACTTATGGTGATTATTGACAGTATGTGTCTTGCGAATATGTACCTTGGCCTGCACACAGACTGTGTTAGATGCCATTGTTTTTGGCCCTGTTCTATATGATGTTACATGCTGCTCCAGTGTATGGTAGCCTATTGGCTCACATCTTTGTAGGGCCAAACACACACGTGTCCCATACCACAGACAGGCATTGGACCACACTGTGTCATGACCCAGTTTATGTAGGGTTAGTGTGTGAGTGGCACATATGAGGATGGTGTTTATCAGACAGTCCATATAGTGTCATATTAGGCTTGCATACCATATGTGGCTGTGGCTGTGTTCACATTGGTTGTGGGTATACACTTTCTCACAGGTGTCTGTTACTCTGTGCTGTGACATTCCTGTAGAGCCTGCTATATTTTCAGGTACATGTGTATTCCCCCATACAAAATGTAGTCCAGTGTTGTGGCAGTCTGCCTATAATTTGCACAGTGCTTTGTTACATGCCTAGCAACTTAGTCTAATTACCCAGTGTGCTATGTCCAGATATTTGCAAGAGATACTGCTGCCAGGCCACCATAACTGTTGTGTATTTCTGACAAAGCAGTGGGATTCTCTACAGATGTATGTCACTAACTACTTGGTAGTATGTGGCCATGTGACCTCTGCACCACCACTTATTATGTGTCAGGACAGACAGGCATGTGTGAATGCATAAACTGTGTGGGCATATGTAGTCCAGTATTTATGTGATACACCCATGTATATGGCTGTTAACTTCCACATTGTCAGGCTTGGTTCACATGTCCCGCACAAAGGGGATCTGTGTACACCTCTGGACTGACCAGAGAGTGCCAGACTGTCCACATATATTGGTCATATCTCTACTATCAGTGGTACTGTACTATGATGTCCTTATGATGTCTGTCAGTAACCGATGGCGTACATGTCAAAAGCAGATGTGTCCTCTCACACACAACATGTCTGTTAAGGCAACCCCTGTTACAGTAGCAACAATCTACATATATACCTGCAAATACATACATGACATCCCCTTGCACTAAGAGGTTGAGACGATTGGTGCTGAGGTAGGACTCCACTCCATATTCTGGACATATGGTAAACATATATATATATATATATATATATATATATATATATATATATATATATATATGGATCTATTTCATATGATTGAAAGTTCATATGATCCACAGAAATTTCAGAGAGACCTAAACACTGAAAGCTCAAAACACCGAAAACTCGTTTGGTCGAAACTCATAACATTGACACATGAAATTCAAAGAATTATGCCCTTTCCCCACTGTAGTGCATCCCTGGAGTTAGAATAAACAGTTGGGGGGTGGGGGGTACAGCCTCCCACAATGGGGGGGTGTGGGGGGTGTAGCCCCACACATTACTTAGATAAATATTGTCATCTCTGTTATAACTATCTACATGTATCTGTGAAATTTACAATGTATGTTGGGGGCTACACCCCCACACCCCCATTGTGGGGGGCTGTGCCCCCCACCCCCCCAACTATATATTCTAACTCCAGTGTCGCACTACAGTGGGGAAAGGGCATAATGCCTTGAATGTCATGTGTCAATTTTATGAGTTTCGACCAAATAAGTTTTTGGTGTTTTGAGCTTTTGGTGTTTTGGTCTCTCTGAAATTTCTATCGATCATATGAACTTTCGATCATATGAAGTATATATATATATATATATATATATATATATATATATATATATACACATATACAAACACACACACACATATATATATATATATATATATATATATATATATACATATATACATATACACAGCTATATATGTCGACACATATACAGATAAGATTTATATGCACATATAGTTATAGATATATACATATATAGCAACATAAATAAGTATATCTGTTTATATATATCTATATATATATATATATATATATATATATATATATATATATATGCACATATACTTATAGATATCTACATATATATCAACAAATAGGTATATCTGTACATATAGGATGTACATGTATATATATATATATATATATATATATATATATATATAGAGAGAGAGAGAGAGATCTATAAATGGCCATATATATGATGCACAATACAGATGTGATAAATTCATATATATGAATATATATGTATATGTACATGTAGACATATATCTACATATGTATATGTATATATCCATATCCTTGTCATGTGTAAACATTACTGTTGTGTATACCTTCCCAGATGTATCACACTGTATGTATCTGATATGTGTATATTTAGATATAACAACACAAGTGATGCAACATTAATATCACTAACAAGTACTACACAATTGTGGAAGTCACAGCAATTGTTCAATACTATTCAATATGTGTACTGACAGATATATTGAGAAAACAACAGCTGTCTTCACAGCTGTCATGTTGTAATGGTTAACTGTTGTGACCATAGTGTACAAGGTCCTGGGTCCAAGAACTGCACGGGCTGTTTATTTTGTTGCAGGACAGAACAAGAGCTGCTGGATACAGAGTGGTTAAGGCACTTTTGAGCAGCTTTAAGTGCATTTGTGTTGGTTTGCGCAAAGCTAAGCAGTGCTAAGGTACGGTTAAATCCACGGGTGCTTACACCGTATAAGCTTCGCTTACCAGTGTGCAAATGTGCTTAGCTGTTATATTGCAGCAATGCCGATGCCTGCTAAGCATGGCTCAACCCTGGTAACCAGTGCTCACCTCCCAGTCTGATAACATAGCAGGGTAATGACATCTGTAATAAGTGTATGTAATGCCATGTACCAACCATGTGTCTGTTTGCCATCATTGCAGTAGCAAGGGGTGTGAGTGCCATGTCTGGGACATTCAAGTATATAAGACCAGTACATCACTCTTATGCATGCGACTATATTACATACAAGGGTAATAACCCAGGTCACTTGCCATCACACTGGCATGTAGTGTATCATGCCGTTACTACGGTTGACAGTGCTTTCCCAGGCAAGAGTAGATTGCTAAATGTAGTACTGGCAACATGCACCACTCCATGCTTAGCTGGGTTCTGAGGCCTCACTGTCATGTTCCTGGTGTGTGAGCTGTGTCACAGTATATGTCGCCTACTGGATAATGATCTGACATGTGGAAAGTAACTGTAGACTACTGTCTATAAGCACATGTCAGTGAGAGCATCCAACATGTAGTATTGGCATACATATTGGTGCCAGATGTCTGTCTGTCAACACATTCATCCTACTGTATAGCTAGTTTCCAAGATGATGTCTGTCAGTCCCTATACAGATGTGCAGATGGCAGGCATCCAGCTTGGATACAATCAGGCAACCTATGCTTGACTGACACTGACATTTCTGCCCAGTTGTGTTATAACTGGCACAGATAGGACACAACACCCTGTACGCACCACATGCCACAGGTACCTCCACTACACTACCACAGTCAACAGAACATGCTTGGGTACAGGTCTCCATCACAGACACTAACCATGCGTTGTAATACATGTTGCATACATGTCAACTGGATCACCTCAGTGGCCATGAGCAGGAGGCACCCAGTGGATTGACTGATGCATGTCACACTCTCCCTGAGGGTTGCAACAGTGGTGTCTGTCAATAGATTGCCTGCTGGCACAGTGCAGGTGGCATGAAACTACTGTACACACATCCCTTACACTTCCCATCTCTCCATTGACAATAGCCAGGTACACACCTATGACCACCTGCAGCGATGCACCCCAGTACTAACAAATGTGTACATGTGCATTACTGAGAATATCAGTGTCTGTGTGTTAGTACACCCTGTAGTTGGGAATACCATGAGGTCCTTCACACCCACCGCAACACCCATTGCTATAGTTAGATGTGGCTACAGATGTACTGGACATTACATGTACCCTATAATGCTCCTCTCCCTAACGGCTACCTGACCCTTGCAGTACCAGCACAACAGTGTTGTACAAATGGGTTGATAGGCATGGGATACCCACTGAGTTCTGCCAAGTGCGTGTATATGTGCATGTCTGTATATTTGTAGGGTACAGCATTGCGAGGCCCACATATTCCTATTACAATATGCATTGTCACACAGTATTATGGATAGTGATGTTGCTGTCCATAGGGGAGGCAAGACAATGCATCACCCTACTATGCCTGTGACATGTGCATTAGATGCATATCCCTGTAGTACCATTGTTGGGATGGACAATGGGTTGTATCGCAGTCATGGGCAATGTGAGATGGTGGGTATGTCAGAGTGTCATCATGGGTTCCAGTGTGCACAATATCCACAGTGGGGTGTGGGTGCTGTGTACACTGTCATTACACCATGGTACCCCAGTACATGTCCCATCTACCACTGTATGGTGACCACTGTCACCATCAACCATACAGGTAAGATCTGAAGAAGCATGTTTTGTCAGCACGCGAAAGCACATATCTTTTTATTATATGAAATAAATCTTCATTTTATGCTTCATATCATGGTGGTCCTATTCTGTGTGTTTTACATATAGCCTACCTGTAACACATTGGACACACTGACAAGTTAGTTAGCACTGATAGACCCAGGTCTCTCGTATGTGTATCTGCCTGTTATATGTCTGTTAATGTGTATATGATGGTATGTCACACTATGTATTGTCCATATACAACCATTACATCCCCCATTACCATACTCTACATGTCTGTGGATGTTCTGCATGTAACATGTAACCTGGAACACACCTCATCTTAAATGCTGTGTGGTGTGTGCAGTGACAGCCACACACATCAGTAGCACTTACATACCTAGGTAGGGGTCTAGTCCCAGTGTTGCCAAGTAACAGCATGTGTGTATGTGGATGGATCTACATCAGGTTGCTGATTATACATGCCCCGGGGGTCACCTGTCCATGTAGCACAGGCAGTAACTATTATACAGACCTGTGACATGTGTTCAAATGTACTCAGCATATGTCACAGCCATGGTGTCACCACAGTGCCACACCCCTTATGGAATATAACTGCAGACCATCCTCCTTCTGACACATGTACACCTACAACACAAATGGATAACATTATGGAAACCACAATCACTCAGTGTTACTAACAGCTATAATTCATCATGACTGGACAGCTACACTACCTGACATGTAAGCATTAAACATTACTGCTGACAACATGTTACACAGCAGTACATTGATGCACCGTAGTACAGTCACCATGTGCATCAGAACCATATTAGCCTGTCCCTGCATTGATGTTATGGATGACAGGGTTGTGGCACAGGTATCATCATATGCACAGGGTGTGTTATTGGTTTGCCAGAGACCAAGGGTGGACCATACATCTGACACCATGTGTGTGGGTGAGGGGTATAATTAGCTGATATGGGCATGGTGATGTGTGTGTAGGTATGGGGTTGCCCTAGGTCTGTTTGTATAGTGTGTGGGTATGCATGCACACAGTTCTGCCATGTGGCTGCCCTATACATGTGTTTATTGGACAGCTGCAGACCATACCTGGCAGGGTGTGTAGTTCACCGCCTCCGGCCACAGACATGTGGCATGTGCCTGCCAGGGGTTCCATGGGCACATCCAGGAACAGGTCTCAATGTGCTACTCTCGCCTGATGATGACAGATGTCTGCTGGAACCAGGTCCCTCCTGGGAATGGCCAGGGCCATGTGTATGTGGCCTGCTCTAGTGTGGTGTAGGGAGCACCACACCTACAGTGCTGGGGCTGGTACTGCCACTATTGGAGCACCTTGATGACTGAGCATGTCCACGTTGACCACCAGCTGTTGGTGTTGCTAACCTACGTCCCCGTGGCCATCGCTCCACTCCCACCACATGTTCGAGCACGGACAATCCATGGTCGATGATGACCACCATCTCAACCAACTGTCTGTCCATGACCTCGGCATAATCACGGAGGGCACCTGAAAGTTCATGGAAGTTGTCACTTACAGATGAGAGATCAGCCCTCTGCAGCCTCAGGTCCTGTCTTGTGTACAGTTCCATACATGCCTGCACCCCCATGACAGTCTGAAACATGCACCTGGTGTTACCAGTCGTGGCACTTCTACCAAGAGAATGATTAAGTGCGGCCCTCCCATGAGCACCCCGGTACATCTGCCTATGTGGTGCCTTGTCAGACATCTGGCTATGCTTGCTGTATCCAGATCACAGTAGGCACAGATACCACACTTTCCTGTGCACTGCTACCAACTGCCAACTGTCCTTCTGCTATGGTCATTTGTAATGCGGTATATATAGGCACTGTGACTGTGTACGGGGTTGGGGGGGCTAACAGGGCGTTGTCAAATGATGGCGCAGTTTCAGCCTCTGACAACCCTGCCTGTGACTCAACAGTCCTAGCATCATCTTCGGTGTCTGTACGGACACCAACATCAGATTACATGCAGGAGGGACCCTGATCCACCTCGCCACCTGTGGGGGAAAACAAGAAATGCACTTTAAGACCTGTACAGCATTGCATAACAGTACACACACACACACACACACACACACACACACACACACACACACACACACACACACACACACATGCACCCTGAAATTCCACCATAATACTTACCTGTCCCTGAGTTTACAGACAGTCAACGTTTATTCATGTAAGTTCCCCATCCTGCATCACATTTAGTAACATACACTCATTAATACCACTCATTACCGTATCATTCCACTAAATGCCTAGACAAGTGATCACGACACAAGACCTGTTACTCCATTACCTCCTTGACTCGAGCAGAGTAGGTTTCACAAGGCCTCACTGCTGTCATCCAGTGTTCACCCTGGGTATGACTGGACAATCATGAGCATGGCCCCCATATGTTAGGGGCTACTACACTCACTCCATAATGTCATGCACTGGAGTGTCATATGTAACTATTTCTCAATACATGCCAGATCTGCTGCTCAATCAACTTATTGTGTGGACAACTGTGATATATGGATACACTCCCTGGTGTTATCTAGTAATTCCCCAATGCATCTGTAGTGTGCATATGTGGGTAATCATTCACCTTTCTGCTGATTGCAATTTTAAGGGTATACCTGGTGTCTAGTTTCCCTCCCAATGCATGTTCCATGCTACCCACCTTATTATACTATTAACTGTCCTGCGATTACATATCAGACAAGTATTCCTGGTGTCTCATGTGTCAGTCCATGTTCATGTCCATGTACTGCATGATTCCAAAGGGAAGTGCTGATGTATGACCAACCCCACAATCACACATGTGCATACATGGGCACACACACACACACACACACACACACACACACACACACACACACACACACACACACACACACACACACACATCCTACATGCATCAAACCCCCTCCACTCCACTAGATTGCACTTACAGACAAAATAACCCCCAACCAACATGCACACACACACACACACACACACACACACACACACACACACACACACACACACACACACACACACACACCTCACACCTACAGGTGAGGTTGCACAGACATAGTACACACAGTCCTCCCATTACCCATTTGTCAACATGCATAACATATGGTGCTCAACAGCATGCAGTGCAGATATAGTCAATCCATGCTAGCAACAGTATGCATGTGTGTGATGCATGGGCTGTGTTAGGTGATGCCCCTTCCCCTGGAAAGCACTGCACCCATGTACTTTACCCATGTATTGCTGTGCACCTGTTCTGCACCCTGCCATGTACTGTGCACCATACCTCACATGTGTACAAACCATTGCTGCAAGTGTATTACTGTGTCAGTTATGTCTGCTCTAATGCTCACAGCCCCTATGTGTTTGTCCGACACATACCTGGGATGCTATGTGGACAGATGTCATTTGTGAATGCCTGATGTCTGATTTACAGATCTCAACATCAACGGTGCATGTATGACCAATACGATATTATTACACTGACAACTGTCAAATCAAATGAAATCAAATCAAATTGAATGGCTATGGGGAGTGTACACACCCTTATTGATATGACGAACTCTTCCTTGATATGCAATGGGATGACATCACTGCATATGTTAACATTACATGAGCCTGATATGTGACGTATGTCCTGTACATTCACATGCAGTGTCTAACAAATGCGTTAGGTGTGCAGATGCTGACCACAATGCATACACTTCATGGTTGCATATGTGTGGCATGCCCTTATCATGACAGTCTGTTGCATCGATTGTTATGTGTACTACAGCAGTCACTATTCCTGTCAGGGGTATACTACCATGGGCCATCGGCATGTGACAGTATATGGTCAGTCTGTCCTACACATGTTCCCCAACTCTGCATGATTGCAAGATCTACTCATGTGCACATCCCTTGGAGTTCATACACTGCCGTCACTATTGCTGTGGAGTCAGGGTTATATCTGCCACAGTTCCTGAACATGGCTGTGTACAGCCATTTGTAGCATCCTTAGGATCCATGCTGCAGTGCACTCGTGTGTCATGATGACACCCCCTCCTCACCTTCAGCCTTTTTGCAGATGCTTGACAACTATGGCCTACATATGTGTGTCAGTTTGCAGTGTCCCAAACAGTGAACACCATTAGTAATAGCCTAGTCCCAGCTAATGACTGGCAAACATACAGATGTACACTGGCACTGGCAGAGTACAGATGGGGATGGTGGGCCTGAGGTAGGGTGAGGCATTAGTTGTGCAGCACCTGTATCATACATGATACTGTCTGTAGGTTTCCAATGTGGTCATGGTACACCAGTACACATTGCAACGCATGAATTTTGGAAGCCTCTTCTGTTATGCATATGCTACCTGTAGAGAGGCTTGGCTGATGTTTCCTGTGGTACAACTGTCACATCTGATTACCCTAAACCATAGGCCACACACTTCCAGAGGCCAGGCGATTGCTGACATGGGTTCTTCACAGCCAGTACTTGCTAGACATTCCTGATACCCCCTCAGTGTTGTGGCATGTTAGTGGGCAGCCCACATGACCAGTCTGCTACATGTGACATCATTTGTCTTGGATGGCCATCTGTTTATTTACTACATCATTCCAGTACCATACATCCTTGCCACATATATGACTGCACTGTTTGCCATGTTGGGTATGGGGCCCATGCCATGTCATGTAAGATGTGTGCAAGCCACACCTGCCTCTGTTGCAGGTAAGTGTGCACATTTGATGGCCAAACATCTTGGACAGCAGACCAATATGTGGTGTGACATTGGGGACGTGTACTTGCTAAAAGGTGAATTTCCATGACAAATGCATGCAGCCAGTACCTCAACAGCTGCCTCCACTATATTTTATCTGGAGTGTGTGCAAACATTTGCTTCCAGTGTTTGTGAAGGTATGTATTCCCCATATTTGCTGCCCTAACCTCCAATTCTGTATTACAGACTCAGTGCTCATGTTGGGACCACATTGCAGGTGTTAAGGGATGTGGGCCACACTATATTATGATATGCCGTAGTGTAGATCTGTAACAGTTGCCATTGTAATACTGGCATATACAGTGTTATAGCACTGTATAAGGGTGGTGTTTCACACATACCCCTACTGTAGGCCAGGTGTCCCACCATTATGTTCATTCCTGTGGACACATTTCACAATGACAGGATATTAGTTATCTTTCAGGTGTCATGCATACCCTTCAGATACCGCATCATGGTTACCACTGTGATGCAGTGCAGTTAATAGCAACAATACGTGAACATGTATGACATGCATTATGGGTAGGTGTCTTAGATGTGTGCATGGAATATACCATAGCCATTACATGACCGGTGTACTGGCAAGCATGAACATAAACCATACTCGCCAGCTACAGGCTGCTGCCTTGGTGGTATACCAGGGGGACCTACATAAGTGTATGAGAGATGTGATGTCAGTAGCCACAGCTGTGGCATTGCTACAGGGTGGGTGCAGCATTACAGTACATCAACAGTACAAGTCCACAATACTACAGCTTATGCACATCTGTTTATTTCTACTACGCAGCAACAGACTATATATATATGACATCTCACATATGCATGATCTACCTGTACAGATATGGAAGCATATGCAACAGTGGTCTACTGATGTTCCCTGTAGCCTTATCTGCATGCTCCTCCACTATGGCCTCCGCCAGTTTTTGCGTGTGTAGGTGGACAGGTGCCATGAGGCTGGCAAGGAGATCCTCAACACGTGTTGGGGGGGGATGGATGGCATGACCCCCCCCTGTTGCAAGGTGATTCCCCCAGACTGCAGCAGCACACTGACGGGCATTGTGAAGCAGGTTGCTACAATGATGCCGGACCTGCTCATAGCTGAGGTTATTCAGGCTGATATCATTGACCCTGTGGACTAGATCGTTTCACAGGGTGGTCCGCTCCTGCTGCTCATGGGTTGTCCTGACAAAGAGCACCTGATAGTGCTGTACCAGGTGGTTAACAATAACCTTATTTTCATCCGCTGAATACACCGGTAACCGGCCTTGGGACATCTTGCCTGAAAGACATAAAGATGGAAACAGGTCTGAGCAACTCATACAGCAAGGTTACCACATTTCTTAATACACATCTCTGTCTCCACCCCCACCATATATGTAACAACAAACTGTTCACACAGCTCAGTAGGAATGGCTACAGCTTTCCTACCATTGGGACATATATCGTATTGTACCACACTTTGCTCTATGTGTTTGTAGCCATGTTCCCTGTGGGGACACTATCATTGCTGGCCTGTTACGGACTATTTCACCTGCATGCCATTGTAAGGTCCACTATGGTTTCATATATGCATGTGGGTCTGCTTGCTATGTGATTGCTGCACATCATTCATTATGAGTTATTGGGGATATCTATGCATGCTGTTGGACATGTTCTGGGATTGTGTGGACTATTACTACCCACCTATGTTCTATAACAGTGACACAATAGCATGTTTAGGGAACAGTTGCCAGCAGAACCAACTCTCCCACCTCATCTGGCCATGTTACCACGCCACATCACATGTGGGACCTACCCTGGGGCCTCCTCATCTACTCGTCTAGCACTACCTTAAGGTGGAACCACCTCTGGGGATGGTGTCCCCCCGGGGGCACACACAAACATGATCCTGTCACCCAAGGTCAGGTCAAGGATCTGTTGCATAGTGGGCTCCACAGAGACTTGTGGGATGTGCTACAGCACCTTGAGGCCCTCAGTGCACAGTCACATAGTCTACATGCTCCTCCTGCTCAGCCTTCAGGCCAGACAACTTCTGGGCTGTGAAGCTGCTGTTGTGACTAGCAATAGTTGGGGGCCTTGTTCCCATTGTTTCCATATGGAGGCTTATGGGGTTTCCACATCACAGACCACACCCACCATCTAGGGTGTTTACCCACAACATGTGTCATATACCACTCCTGTAGGCTGTCCTCTGTTTCCAACAACCCAACCTACCTCCACAAATATACCTGCTATCCTTCCCTAAATTGCCATTCCCAACTTCACAGACAAGGGCAATGTTGTCCCAAAATGGGGTTCACATGTGACATAACCATCCATGTTGCACACACATACAGCTGTATATATCTGTGTATATTGCTATGTGTGATATTCCCTCACACATAGTATGCAGCACTGTGATGGAAATATGGGGACATGCATTTATACACATATGTGTGTGTGTTTGTATATATGTAGAAATACACATATATGTATATCTCTCTATATATGTGTAGATATATTTTATGTTATATATATGTGTTTATATATATATATATATATATATATATATATATATGTATACATATAGGTTTTTGTATATCTGTAAACATACATGTATATATATATATATATATATATATATATATATATATATATATATATATATATAGATATATGGGATCACTACATAATCTCAAAAGTTTGAAATACCGAATTTCAAGCTTTCAAGGCTATGTAGCTGAAACCCCTAATAACAGAAAGACCAAAGCACGAATTTCAAAATCCCGATCGTGAGTTTGACATCCGTGCCTCTGATGTTGCGGTATGGTGGAAGGTCAGGTAAGTATCTATGTTTAAATGTGTTGGTTAGTGTTTAGTGTGTAAGTGTGTGTTGTGACTGTGACGTGGGCGTGCAAGTAGAATATAGGTGTATGGTGGTGTTTCATGTGTTTGTGTATGTAGTGCGACCCTGGAGTTAGAATATTTAAGTGGGGAGTGGGGGGGTGCAGCCCCCTCTTGTCTGTAGTTTAGGTTTGTGTGTTTGTGTGTTGGGAGACAGTGTGTATGTGTATGTGTGGTGTATGTTGAGTGTTATTTTTGGTAGTTTGAATTTCGTGGTTTTGATTTTTCGTTATTTTAGTGTTTCGGGTATTTGTCTATGGATTTTGGGTGTCAGTAGTTTGGGTTTTCGGGATGTAGCAGTGTTTCCATATACATACATATATATATATATATATATATATGTATATATATATATATATATATATATATATATATTTATTTATTTTATTTTATTTTACATTTGTTGACCGGGCTAGTCTAGCTGGACATGTATCCGTTTTCAGTAGAGGCCCGGGGAGAAAAGCTCCAGTACAGGCAATAAAACAATACATTGGCACAAATAAAGCATTGATATGAGTAAACAATACAATGTAAAAAAAGAAAATTCAATTTCAACACAAAAGAGATACTAAAAATAGGAGATAAACTTATAATATGTACTACTGTATTAGACTTATTAAAAAGAAACTATAACACTACTACTAATATATACTACTGTATTAGCCTTATATATATATATATATATGTATGTGTACACATATACATACCTGCATATATATATATATATATATATATATATATATATATATATATATATATATGGGGAACATTCAAACATCAGGTCCACAATATCTATCTCTCCTTCCTGCACAGCTGCACTGTTCTGCCTTGCTACAACACAGACAGGTGCCACATATGGACACAGCCTAGCATTAGGTGGTATATGTAGGGCCAGATTGCAGGTAAGCCTATTACACACCTATGGCATTTCAGTATGCTACATTACATGTTAACTTAAGTGTCCTGCAAGTGGTGGGCCCTGGAACCCACGTGTCCATCATTATGGCATTACTTCCACCAACAGCTATTGGCCACAGTAATATACATGCTTTCCATTGCACAACACACACTATGAAGGCTTACATCTTGTCAGACAGTGCTGCTCTGCACAGTTGACAGGTATGGCTCACTGCCCACAGGGATATACACTATTGTCCATAGCAGTTGTTCAACTGAACATCATTACAACAACACCTGATGCACATATAAATCATTCCACATCATCTATCCCATTATTATGGACCAAGTACTACAGTCAATTACATGCATATATACTTCACATACCTGTTGTGGGAATGAGGTCTGTTCCAGATAGTGTCCTTGTAAGGATTTTTTTTCTCCTTTGGGCCTGCTTTCTTTCTTAGTTTGTTTGATTGTTTCACTTTCACTTTTTTTCACTTTCACTTTCTCTCTCTCTCTCTCTCTCTCTCTCTCTCTCTATCCAGTAAATGGATTGAGCTGCTTTGAATAGATTGCAGCATGGCTTTTGTAGGTGATGCACATGATCATGTGATGGCCTCTGCACCAATCAGTGCCCTCCACTTGCTACCTGTGTGCAGCATGCTGTGTAGTACTTCCAATTGCCACTGTCATGGCAACCCACTACTATAAATCCCTACATCATGTGGGCATGGTCCCTTTACCTTTCTTGTATGGTGGACGTCCTTCCTGTGTGTGGGCAGCAGTGTTGCAGACAGGAGGTAGCAATACCTCTTACCAGAGAACTTGCAGACTCAGACCAGCTACATATTTGTATGAGGTTCCAGAACTACAGAGTGTGAGTAGTGTTGCTGTATGCATTGTATAGCACTAGAGTTACAGGGTTTGTGTGTACATACTCGTTTAACATGGAATGCAGTCTGTCTGCCTAGCTCTCAAGTGTGGGCCTATCCACTTGATGGCCAGAGGTGTGCCTGGTTTGTTTTGTCTGTCCACCACACAGGTCTTGTGTCAGATATATCACTGGCAGTGTGTGTGTTGAGTGCTATCAGTACATGGCTATATCCATTTGTGTTTCTGACTTCATATTCTTCACTAACGGTATGTTGCAGACTATCCTGTAACACCAGCAACTTGCTTAGTGTATGACAACACCATTTCACATATGGGCCTGTGTTCCGGCCTATGTCCTCCACCTACATACCAGGCTTTGTCCATATGACATGCAGTCAGGGGTTGTTGCGTAGTTGCCTGTGATTGTTTCATGCTGCCATTTCTGCCATCATTCCAATGCTGCTGTGGCCCCCACACATATTGTGGGGTTGGGTCCATATTTATGTGGGTTTCATCTGCACAATACATGCATGCCCTTCTGCAGTCCAGAGGTCAGTGTACGTAACAGTGGTATATGCCCCTGTAAGTCAGTTTATGGGGGGGGGGGGGTAGATGCACCATAGATAACCTAGGCTGTAGGAATAAGCTGCCTTAAGATATATGGATGTACATTACCATACATTTCACCTTGGGAAAATGCTGGCCTACTGCTCCCTGCAATACAGACTGTTCTGTTTGTCAGTGTGATTGTGATGGTTTCAGTTATGCCTTGTTATGTGACAGATGCATCCCATTGTGTCAGCTGAAGTCTTTTCCACCTAGGGATTGCTTACAGAGTGTAGTCAGAGGCTGCTGGACTATACATCTGCATTACTTACTGTTGATTGATTGTTATCCTGTGGCCCAGTCTATCTTTACTGTTGTACTACTTTAACGCCTTGGCCTGGACCGCAACATATGTTATGCTTTCGGATTACTGTATTAAATGATCTGTTTGAGAGTTGCATTAATCTGTTTGTATGTATTTCAAAGTCTAAACAGCTATATGACATAGCATATACAACTGTAATAGTACACAGATAACACTTTCTCGTGTATGCAAACCTGTGTGTGGTGTTATATCCTTTGACCTCTCTGTGGGTATATGTTTCAGGCAACAATTGTCTTTTGTATTGGTGACACATACACTGTCCATTTGATAAGATGGCAACTGTAGGAATACTGGCTGTTCAGTATGGTGTGCACCCTCTAAATATATATCTTCCTATACATATCTCTGTTTGTGTATGTGTAGTTACGTATATATCTATATCTATGTGTATATATATATATATATATATATATATATATATATATATATATATATATATATCTATATATAAATACGTATCTGCATTTATGTGTGTGTGTGTGTGTGTGTGTGTATATATGTATCTTAGTAATGTTTATTGCTTCCACATTGTACATTCCCTATGGTAGCCAAACTGTACTGCATGATATGTTATTGATACCAGCCTAACATCATACAGGTGGGATGGATTACTGTTAATGTCTTGTGCCCATATTGTGTCGGGTCCTGGTTATGGGACTTGCAACAGTTGGTATTGTATTGCAGGGCAGGTCTGTTTGGCTGTGTGTGTGTGTGTGGGGGGGGGTGATATCAATGCATACAAGATGTATTTAGCTTGGGCCCCCTCACCCCCATTAATGGTGCCTGTGGTCATATATGTATTTGTTATGTTCTCTTTTATATCTATAAATATATAGCTGTATATATATATATATATATATATATATATATATATATATATATATATAGATAGATATAGATATATAGCTAGATATAGATATTTATATATGTATTTAGATATGAATATATATATATATATATATATATATATATATATATATATATATATATATATATATATATACACACACACACACATACATCTACATGTTTAAATACATTTCCTGTATTGTTGAATGACTGTGCTGGATGATATGTTTGTGAAAACATTAGGGTTATGTATATCTGACATGGCTTTGTGGTAAATCACTTTGGCTATGGTGTGCAGGGTCTGGGTTTGAGCCTTGCAGAGGCTGTTTATGTTGTTGCTGGGCAGAACAAGGGTCATTGGATACAGGGAGCTTAAGGCACTTTTAAGCAGTTGTATGCGGGTTTGCGCAGAGATAAGCACTGCTAACTTCTGGTTACAGTTTTGTATACTGATTTAGCTTCTCAATTGCTTAACCTGTGTAGGCATTGCTTACCCCCCACACAAACAGGCTTAAACCCATTTACTGCTTATTAAAAATGCTTACTCCTGCTTACCCATGTGCTAATTTCTTTAAAAGAAAAGAAAAAGGGTTGTTAGGAAAGTGGTGAAAAAGGGGCACAAGGAGGGAAAGACAGTAGGGAAAATAGCTAGGGATGTGCAGGAAGGGTGTGGGGAAGGTCCATACCTGCCCATTTCTTCTACAGCAACAGCTGTGCATATACACTGAATTTGGAGATAGATTTGGACACTCAAACCCCTGAGAGAGGGGTGAGGACAGCAATAATATGTTGTGAAGCCAATCTGACCAGATTACATGTGTCCAGTGGACACATGTGTGAAATGGACAACTATGTATGGGGGGAGATTTTTGGGGGGAACAGATTGCCCTTTTTTTCCCTTCAGGTGTGAGTGGGATGTTGGGGAGGGATAGTAGGTATATTTGGGGAGGTAGTTTGGGTAGGTTAACAGACAAGACAGACAGGATGCATATAGGGGTGGTATATGACACATGTGGGGGGTAAAGACCTTGATGGGGAGGGCTGTTTGGAAATTGGAAGCCCATGAGCCCCCTAGTGGAAACAGTGGGACTGAGGTCCACACCCATGGGCAGTTACCACTGTACCTTCACAGCCCAGAAGGTGGCTGTGCTTGGGGCTGAGTAGGAGGGCCAGGCCAACCCTCTAGTTGTGACATGCAGCCCGCAAGCTGGCATAGCATATCTCTAAACCCGCTGAGGAGCTCGCTACGCACCACATCCCGGACCTGGCAAAGGGTGACAGTGTCCTGTCCGTGCCTGCTCCCAGGGGGGTGAGCCCCATCCCCTGAGGCAATTCCACCCGAAGCTGGTGCAGGACCAATGGACAAGGAGGTCATGGGGTGGGCCCCAGACGTGCTGGTGCCCGGTGCCACAGCCAGCTTAGGTAGGACAGGTGGGTCCGCCGGGACCGGCCTTCCTAAATGTACTATGGTGTTGAAATTTGACAACATATGTGGGTAAGTAATAGTCAACACATTCCAGGATTAGGTATAACAGCATGCATAGATATTCCCATTAACCCAAACACCAGATATGGAACAGTTGCATAGCAAACAGAACACATGCATATATGGAGCCACAATGGCCATTACAACAGCATGCAGGTACATTGATGGCAGCATGCCACCAATGTGGGAGTATTTCAACATATCACATGCATAGAAACAAATTTAAATCATTATCAAACAATAGGACATATGTCCCAACAGTAGATTTAATGCAGCACATACCGATTGAGTTGTGTATTTACTTTATTGTTGCAGATATGGTGAAAAGGGAGAGAAAGATGTCAATTAACAACTAGTATATTCCTGTAGTTCTCATTACTTTCCTAGTCAGTGCTGTGATCTGTACCTTACAGGTATTAGTACACTACCCTATGGCCTTAGTTTGGACAGTGGTATGGATGTAGACAACTATATGCACAAACTGTGTTTTACCTGCAGTATACACCTCTTACCTGGTATACCTGTGGAGGTATTGTTTATTAACACTACCTAACTGTTTGTACACATATTCCCAGATTCCAGGTTGATGTTATGCACATAACTGTCCATCTTTTATTGCATACACTCTGGGCATGTCTTGACCACATGCTGGTGAACCAGGGCATATTTTGACTATTGCCCTCTTAAACCTTTAGTGAATTGTGCAATGACAGGTTTAATTTCATTGACATTTTCCAAATATGTACAGGCCTGACAGTCAGTTATATGACATGAAATGCTGCCTACATGTCAGAGATTAGCACACGGATATGGCAGGGGGACAGGGTACCAGCCGGCATATATGGGCCGATTAACTGGACATTTTGGACAATTCTGTACACTTGTGGGGTATGATTCTGCATACAGCTTACTACCACTCCCAGGATTCGAACCATGGCTGTGTCTGCTAAAAATAAAACACTGTCCATCACATTTGAGTGTGCTAGATAGATATTGCTGTGTATGTCTTGTCTGATTTCTGTCTATAATTCCCCTGTGGTTTTACATTCTGACCTTGTAATTACAACACTCTTATACAGGATTTCATAGACAGTTTTATTATGAAACACAGAGTGGGTGACAGTGATGAGTAATACCTTATTATTCAGAGCAATTGCAAAACTAGCAATGCCATACAATACCACATGAAATAGTACCAGCACAGGATATCAGTCTTTTATTTCTAGGTACAGTGTTCATATCTGACAGACCTGTGGGAGCAATGTTTGTTGTAGTACCTGAATGTTGCCACACAAATTACCAGATTCCACATTAGTATTATGCACATACGTCTCACTCTGTTTTTGTACACACTCTGGTCACAGCTTGACAACATGAGGGTGTAGATGGGACATACTTGGCTTATTACTCTCATAACATTTTGGGGAGTTGCTAAAGTGACAGGTTTGTTTTTATATTTTTGTATGTCTTATACTTCAGTTGTATTTCTTGTTTGCTGCCTAAACATCTGAGATCATCCCACTGATTTGCCAGGGGGACAGGGTGACAGGAAGCAGATATGGGCCAATTTACTGGACATTCTGGACATAACTGTACAGTTGTGGGGCATGAGTCTGCATACAGCCTACCACTCCCAGGATTCAAACCATGGCTGTGTGTGCTAAAAATACAAAGTTCATGTCTCATTTGAGTCTGCTATTTGGATTTTGCTGTCTGTCTTTTCACTGTTTTCTGTTTAAGTCTCTCTCAGTTGTACAATATGACCTCTTGGGATTACAACAGTCATATGCAGACATTTCTACACATTTTATTTATGTAGCACAGTGTGGGTAACAGTGCTTAATACAACAGTACTATTCAGAGATTGCAACTCTACATTACCATATGATACCAGAGTAAACACATGCAGTCCAGCAGTTAGACCTTTATTGTCAGGCTATTATGCTTTTGTTTACATACAACCTATATGAGACTCTTCCTGCCATATTCTCTGGTGTATGAAGTACGTGCCTTAAACAATACAGGTTTTATACAGTCAATTCACTTACTACTACTTTTAGATTTATTTCCTATGACAGTACATGCAAGAGTATTACTAACCTGCCTTGTATCACAACCACTGCAGTGTACAGGCATGGGCTTCCTGGTTCGCACCCCGCTCATCTGCCTCTGTGAAAGACATAAGAGGAATATTTAGCCATACCTATCCATAATGTACATGAGCTGGCAATTATTAAACATGTAGTGGACTGATACCTACACACAGCTGGGACATCCCCTATCCTCCTAGCCTCTTGGATCCACTGATCCAAGAGATCCCCCTTTCTCCGCTTCAGGTCAATATAGTGATGCCTGACTTGCTCACCAGTTCGGGGTATGCCAGTGGTACTGGTGAGGTCACACGCGAGACAGTCCCAGGCTTCTGATTTGTATTGGGAACCCTGGTACTGGCCCTGCAGCAGTCTCTGGTCATGGTCTTTCACAAGGAGTCCTGCCATGACTCTGGACTCCTGGATGTCCCAGCGCTGTGCCTGAAAGCGCACACCCTCTCCCATACCAGACATATTGCCTACAGGAGGAAGTTGCAACCAGTTATAAGATGTATTCCTGCCTGTTGGGTTTAAATAGGGCTGGTTTCCCACACATTGCTGTGATTGGATGGGTTTGAAAATGCAAGTTATGGGCAAACCTGCTTACCTAAGGCTGGCATTGCTTAAAGGGGTATACCAATGGGCAAACTGATTTAGCTGGCCTACACATTGCTTGCACCTACTAAACTGGGCTGTTCAATGCTTAGGGTTGCTGAATTTTTAATTTGCATTATATTTCCTTTTTGGCATTGATTTATTATTCATTACATGTTATAAATGTGTTTGGTATCCATGATTCATGTGTACGTATGGGGTAATTGTGTTTATTAGGGGATTTCAACACTTTATTATAATGACAGCTCACATATGGGCTTAATGCAGTACTCCAGTTTACATATTTATGTTATGTAGTAGGTATAACACTGTATATAGATTCCTTTCACGTGTTCAGTCTGAATTTCCTATAGTGAGGATCTGTTTGGTGATACCTCAGTCTTATGTACTGCTGTGATGGCTTAGTGGTAAACTACTGTGAATATAGTGTACAGGGTCCGGGGTTCAACATCTACGAAGGCTGATTATTTTGTTTCTGGCCAGAACAGCGGCTGATGTATACAGAGTGATTAAGGCACTTTTAAGCAATTGTAAGTGGGTTTGTGCAGGTTTGCACGAAGATAAGCAATGCTAAACTTCGGTTAAATGTGTTTACAGAGAGTTAGCTTGAATATTGCTTAACCTGTGTGCGCATTGCTTACCCCCACACAAACGGGCTTAAACTAGCTTACTACTGCTTAAACATGCTTACTCTTGATTACTAGTGCTTATTCCCGCTTACCACCGCACTAATTTAGACAGTAATGTCAAATGGTTCTTGGGAAGGTGGTGGATTTGGAAACTGTATGGATTTATCATTCATTACACATTTTACCTTCCATTTGTATCCCTGATTCTTGTGTACATATACTGTATGGGGCATGTGTTATTATCTGTGGACTTTACAACATTATGACAATGCCACCTCACATCTACATTTAATGCAGTACTACAGTTCACAAATATATGTTATTTAGTAGGTTATGCAACAAAAAATATTGGTCATAAAGTGGTTTGACATGGAAAATGGAATGTACTGGAGTAAGACTCAAACTGGGAATGACTGCCCAGAAGGCAAATGCTCTGCACACTGCACTACTGCAGTACTGCTTCATTTGCATATATCTTGCTTTTTATACTCTTGTGGCATTTAAGCTGCATTAAATGTATCTAAGCGATGGGCAAACCCACGCACATACGGTTAAATTTAATCTGTTTCATAAAAAAAAAAAAATTACCTTTATATTTTATGTTTTAAATATTGCTATTATAAACTTGAGGGGGATGTTGCTGGGGGTATGCAAACACCTATGAGCAGTCTTTCTCATTCTTGTTCCTATACTGCTGTTCTTGATTGCAGGGGCTGTATACTCTGAGAGCTCTGCTCTCAGACACGCCCCCTGCACTTGTACATGCTCCATGTTGTTTAGGAGCTCAGGCAGCACGCCTTCATTGATATGCATGGCATGCTGCTGTCCTGCTCCTAAACGGCCACTTATGAAATGATAGTGAATCTGGGGGACTAGGTTTAGTACAGTGTAAAATTAATTGCTGATCACTGGAATGAGTATTCTTAAAATTTGTAAGTAATGTTGCAGTTTGCTTTAACACAATATGCTGGAGTCTCTGAGCTAGTGGTGCATTTCCAGGGTTACTTCCTTTTTTCTATTGTAGTGCAACACTTGATCTGTTTTTGTTTCTTTAGTTTTGCTGAATTAGATAAACATATATATATATATATATATATATATATATATATATATATATATATATATATATAAAGAGAAAGAGAGTGAGAGAGAGATAAATATGTTTACACACACACACACACACACACACACACACACACACACACACATATATATATATATATATATATATATATATATATATATATGTATATGTACATATCTATATATCTATATATCTATAAATATATATATATATATATATAAAATATATGTGTGTGTATGTATATATATATATATATATATATATATATATATATATATATATATATATATATTTATATATATATGGATCCCCTACAGAAGACTGACAGCTCACAACAATGACACCCACATCGCCGACACCAAAAGCCTGACACATGAAATAATGACAATGGGGAAACGGCAAGTCTCCATAGTGCAGAATGTAAATATTTCCATTCCTGTACTGTAGTGCAATGTCGGAGTTGGTATATTAAAGTTACAGGGGGGGGGAGCCTACCACGGGGGGTTGCTGGGTGGCGTAGCCCCCCTGCTAGCAGAAAAAAGGAAATGTTATTTTTCTTTTTTCTGCAGTAGCGCTGTTGTCTATATTTCATGTGTTGGGCTTTTGGTGTCAGCGATGTGGGTGTCGGTGTTGTGAGCTGTCGGTCTTCTGTAGGGGATCCATATTTATATATATATATATATATATATATATATATATATATATATATATATATATATTTGTTTTTATTTATTTAACATTTGTTTGGTGGGAAAGTCCGACTTGGAACAAAGACAATGTTCAGCAGAGGCCCAGGGAGAAGTGATCCAGATGCATGTTGTTTTATACACACACACACATATATATATATATGTATATATATATATATATACTGCTGTTTGTCAAATACTAACTGTCTAAACCTTTGTTAACCCAATGGCCATATCATTGTAATGATTTTCATCAAGCGATGATAGTTGGTCAACATAAAGAAGCATTGCCAAATACTTACCGGTAATGTAGCTTTAGGGAAACCTGCCCTTTCCCCAGTGTAGTGTGACCTTGGAGTTGTTATATTGAATTAGCAGGGGGTGGGGGAGGGTACTGCTCCCTAAATAATGAGTGTCCAGTGTTGTACCAAAGTTCTTCTTGTGGGGGGGCACAGCTCCCACACCCTTGCTAATTATATATACCAACTCTGAGGTTGCTACAGTGAGAAAAAGGTAAGTTATTGTGCTGTTAAGTACTCAGGCCTCCTTGATAGTCTATACCTCCACAAAAATGTCGTCACACTCACAACAAAGATTTGAATTTCTATCAATATATAAATAAACCCTGGATGAACATGTTTATTACTCTGTGTTTTCCTCATATCTGGAATAATATTCTGTTATATAGAAGACAGAATGATAGTCTTGCTTTCTTTAAGGAAAACAATGAAGACTGAATTAAGACCTATAAATTCATCCTGGGCTTGGCTTATTTTGATCTCATTGATGAAGGAGACTGTCTATGAGGGAAGGTACTGGCAAGGTGTTTATTGCCCATGGACTGACTCTGCCATGAAAACTCTAGGATTCTATGAATATATATTTTACATCAACCTGTCTGTGCTGAAGAAAATAATAAAATGATAGGAATTTGATAATAAAGTTGCATAGCTGCATAGAATTGTAACTGTCATTATGTGATATAGCAGTTACACAACAAGGTCATTTAAAATCACTATAAGCATAATCAAATATAGCAGTCAGTAAATATAAAGTTGTCACCATGCAGTAGTTTAACAATAGGTGACATCTAAAACATCACACACTTACAGTTTTCTCAGAGATCTAGAGTTGCACAGACTTTTTAAACTAAGATAACTCTTCATATGTCTGTCAACCACCTAGAATTTTTCATGCATTCACAATAAGTCAACCCAGGAAGCAGTCCTGTATCTTATGTACTACATACTGCATTAACATACTAGACAGAAAAGTTAAACACTGAAAAGAATATATTATGGTGACGGTATTTTTAGTATGAGCTGTGTATACAAGACACATGCCTTGCAGTGTTTCAGTCATCACTTTATTCAGATGCATCGGTTACACCCTAGCTATAGCATTATATCCCTGACTCACTAACTAGTTTTAAACCCTGAATCACCCTGTTTAGTCTTAACATCCTGTGAAGCCCAGCATAAAAGGCACTGTTGTCCCCCAAACATATTAAATCATTGGATTCCTCATAGCAGTTTTAACAGTGACTTGTCATAAAACTAACTGCATCAAGCATCATTGACAATACTTCAACACCGTAGCTATATTTAGGTCAAAATATAAGAGAATGATAACCACAAAGACAATGGAATTACAGTTGTGTTCCGAGTCTACCTCTCAAGCCTTCCATATTTGTATTACTTTACAGTTTTGTAAAAGAAAATGTTGCATTAGCACAGTCTCCCTAGGCATCATCATATGACACACATCCTTGTCTGTGGTAAAATGATGTCTGAGACCTGGGTGACATTATCTTATGAGGTGGTTAACCCATGAGAGCAAAAAGCAAGCTGACCAGCAACTTTAGGGTGCATGATGTGGGAATAAGGTTCAGTAAGAGTTTATAGAAAAATTGGCCCCATTTCAAAAATAAACTATCAATTCAAATACTTGGCAGCAGGCCACTTCTGTAGCTCTGATGGAAGGTAGAGGTCAGCACTGTTCTGCCAGGCCAAGGTGAGTATATGGATCTTGGGGAAGGGGGGTTGTTGCTATCCAAGAGCCCTGGGTTGGGATGCATTCGGAACAATGCATCATCTGACTTACAAAGAACAGCTAAATAGGTTATATAGGTAGCATATGTTTACAGGTAGCAGTGATGAATTTTCAGCCTAATCACTCTCCAAAGACACAAAACACCAACCAGTTAAGGGCAAGTCTGGCAACTACATCCTGGGTGGGGGGGCTAGACTACCTAGATTAGGAAGAGAGGAGAGGATGTTACAGCATGGCACACTGAGGCAGAAGAATAGTTCAGCTTGCGCAAAGTACCTTTTGGCAAAAATAAATAAATAAGCAAATAACACTTTGTCCATATTCTGTGACCAAACTGAACTCTCAGCTATTAATATTTTGTTGTATTTTGTGATATATATATATATATATATATATATATATATATATATATATATATATATATATATATATATATAATTCATTGCTAAACAACTTGCATTGTATGTGTTAAGGAGGTGAGGTCCCTTAGATACAAGACTACTTTTGTGAATGTTTTATTTAATATCCGGTCAATTAACATCCTTAAAGTTTGTCATTATGAGAGTAGAGATTGTAAGATTCAACCCCATAACTTCAGAATTCAACTATTAATTCATTAAGATATGCTAACATCTGAATGCATACAGTGAAATTCAGCTGAGAGCTAATTTCTCTGACAAAAGCATTGGAAACATATATGTAAAATTATGTTACTGAATTTCTTCTCAAATTACCTTGAGATTTAAAACTACATATTTGATTTCAAAAATGAGCTGCGGTCAAATATTTGACCTTTTACTGTAAAGAATTTATGATTTTACCCTTTCATAAACAAATACTGTATACCATATTCAATGTAAATTCCAGCCTTTTTGAAGTGTTCTGTAAAACATAATCTGTAATTAAGCAGATGGAAAGAGAGCTTGCTTTGAAAATAATGCTTCAATTTTCCTTTTTGTTTCTTGGCGTAAAAGCTAGCTAATTTAAGTGCTCAGGAGGTATTTGGGGAGTTGCAGTGAGCACTCTGGCAAAATTTCTTTAAAAGAAGCCTTTCTACAGCATTAAGAGGTTTCAACAGTATGAAAGAGCTATATACGTTTATAAAGCCAATAATTAGGCACAAAGGACATTTATCTAAACACAGCTATCTTTATAAAATAAAATGTCCACACCATTGTACATTGGTAGAATTCAGGATATTATGCTTTGTTAGAAATCATATTGGTACTCACTATAGCATTTTATTTTACTATAATTTACAATATGCTACACATAGTTGGTAGCTCGCTTTGCAGATATGCTACTTGGGTGTGCTGCTGAATTCCAGTTATTTAGATAATGCATAATAAAGAGGAGCAGCTCAGTTTAATGCCTTTATTACATCAAAAGTGCAGTGGTGCATTTTATTGTTTCGTGCCTACTTGTTTTCTGTGATTGCATTGAATTTTGCTGGCAGTGATGCCTTCAGCTGTGAGCATGTTTTCACAAATTCATTACATGAGGTCCCTTCTTCCCATCACGATTGGCTGTCCAGGTGGAGGTTAATAATCCCACAGCACTTATCATGAGAGATATGGCTTTCTATTATCGAAGCCTTCAGCTGAGAACATATGTTCCAAGCACATTCACAGACAAAATATCCCATAATGCTAAGTAATCAAATGTTGTGCCTTCATCCCAAAATGATGCCCTAGAGACATGAAATGATCTGTTTTGTAATATTATGATGGTTTTGTTTCAAATGAGTAAAATACAATCACCTCACAAGCAGGCGGACTTAAACTAGAGAAATTATATTCACATGTATAGGTCTGTCATATAGCCTTATCAAACACACATTTAACAAAACTACATTTTCAGCTCAAGTATAAGTTTCTGGATTTTGCCATTGCCTAGGTCGATATATAGAATTATTCTAGCTAAAATTCAGAATCATAATCATGTTATCTACTTGCTCCTGTGAATTGATGAGCACAGGAGAGATTAGAAAAGGACTTTCTTTGTGAAATTATTAAGGTAGGTAATGACAGAAGTAGCTTAAATGGATACTAAATAAATGAAGCTGTTAGCTGTGTTTTAGTGACTACGAAGTACAGACTTTTATCTAAAGGTCCAGTGATATATAAAATTATATAACAAACATGAGACTGTGTTTTATCATTTCACTTGAAGTACATCACAGTCATCTGTGCAGCTATACATGTAGCTGGTGCTTGTGAGATAGCACCTGTGGTACCAGCACAACCCCCATACAGAGTTATATCCATTACTGTCTTAGTCATATGCAGAAGCTGTTTGTACCTTGTATTCTTCAGAAGAGTAGCCTCTGTAATACATTAACGAAATACAAAACTACACGCAGAAAACAAATAACCTAATGCACAACAATGGTGCGGGAGTTGCAAAGTATGAACCAAAGGACAATAAATTTAGAACAGGATCTGCAGAATTAGTGTTATAGATGCATTTTCCCTTAGAAAAAAGAAAAGAAAAGGGAAAGAAAAAATATCCATACATGACCACTACAATTGCTACAATGGAAAGAAAAGTATTCTTAATAGGCTGAATGACTCCAGATGAGAAATAAGTTGTAAAGTCATACTCATGAAATTAAGCAGTAACTCACAGTAACAATTTGAAATGACAGGATCTGCTAGAGTGAGTCTCAAAATATGGAAACTGAATGGCCAAAAGAATGTATTTACATATACTAAGTCTGAGATGGTCATTTCCTGGAATATTCCCCTTTTCTCAAACGTATGGCGATCTCAGAGTTGGCTTATATAAGATCAGGGGATGCAGTGGGGCTTGCCCCTACAAAAAAGGAAGCTTAAAGGAGAAGAGTGATGTTCAAGATTTGCTCTTTTCCAACAGTTTCAATGTTTTTTTCTCTGTGTGTGTCAGCAATTGGCTTTTTGAGTGCCAGCATTTCAATAGGGAGCCCTGACTCACAGATGTTGGGTTTTCATTCGGGGATGTAATACGAGACTGCAAAATATTCTTCTGATGACCATACTTCATGAAGAAATGTATTAAATATTAGGATGTTTACTGTTTAAAAAGGGGAATGTAGGGTAGGAGTAAAATCACTAGGTGCTGCAAAAGAATCTCCCATCAAATGGCAAATATTTGGTAGCAAACACACAATAATAAGAAAGTCATTATACAATATTTGTCTGAACCAATACTATATGCATGGGGACAGCCCCTTCAGATTCCCATGTGTTTGCTGCCCCCACAATCCCCTGTTACAAGAGGTGGCTGAGGAATTTGACTCAATTAGAGCTACAGGAAGCAACTGAATGAGTCAAGGCTAACTAGAATGGGGTAGTCAACAAGTCAAGTACCATTTACATGACAGACACTTTAATCTACTGACTGCTTCAGTGCTCACTCACTATAACCTCATTATTGATCTTATATATATATATATATATATATATATATATATATATATATATATATATATATATATATGTATATATATATATATATATATTCACAAGTCTGATAATGATCAAATAAATAATAATAATAATAATAGTCACATTAATTATTTCAGCTTGTTTTGCTCACATATTAGCACTAACCCTGCCAAGCCAGATCAACAACTGTTTAACTGTAATCAGCTGACAGCAGGTGTCAGTCAGGTTCATCCTCAAACTGCTTCAATGTCTACCAGATATAGCCACATAATTAACCATGCACATCTCAGGTGCCTCAGTGTGATTATATGAATGAATAAATGCATAGATAACAGTGACAATAAATTAATTCAGTTCATTGCTATAAGACACATACAGTATAACTCACTGTAAGCTCCCTGGGCACATACACAGAAATTCATTTGCATATACAGAAATGCACAAAGATATGCCCAGCTACTGCAGAAACTTTATTGATTGTGTGTCCCTCAAATGCCTGATTGTAATCAAATTAATGAATAACCTCATAAGATGTGAGAGTCATGGACACTGCCTGGATGATAAGCTGGCACTTTGTATATTTTTCTCTGTACTGATGGAATGGAATTCATTACAACTGATATAGCATTGTTCCTGATCATAGAGCATTTATTATAATGTGGATACAGTCAATGGCTCCCAGTACCAATCATAACATGCCTGCATATGGGTGCTTCACTCCTCTGTGGTATGTGGGAATCACAGATGCTTCTCTATATGCTGTAGCATGGCATCAAGTAACAGGTATAGTATTCTCTGGGCAAATGACTGGGATATACCCCCATACCTCTCAACCTCGTAGAGCTAGAAATCTGGTCAAAGCCACCAATAATAGGGGTGGGTGGAACAAAGGCCCCAAATATTGCTTTTACAAACTTAAAAAGTGGATAGACCAACATGCTTTGCATTAGCATGAATTTTCATAAGGATGTGAAGTCTGAAACTCAAATGTCTGTCATTATTTTCTGACTTCAATCCTCAATAATTTGTCAGTGATTTTCCCGAAAGCCACAATTTTATGAGAAACAGGACAAAACTATTAGGCAAAAATATGGACATTCTGTGAAAATCTGGACAGTTGAAAGATATATACGCACCATGTTCCTTGTTGGCTGCTGAAAGATCCCTGCAGCTAAAAATCTCATATTCATACATATCATATTGTCCATATTTTGGGTTCTCCACACCATCCTACGAGCCTGCATATGTGGGTGACACATCTATACCAGTTTGTGCATGGTTCCACTATTCACAAAGTAGTGCGTCAATACTTCTATTTCATGGATGGCATGGTATGTTAGGCATGAGTGGATAACAATGCAGTGCCATGGGCAACATTGTGCATGTCTATGGCTACCAACTGTGAGAACAGCATCTTGTACAACATATCTACTAAAGCAGCAGCTACCCCATACATGTTTTGTGATCTCTGTCTTCTATAACTTTAAGATTTTACTGCAGATAGAAACTCTGTCAGTCTCATCTCTATGTACAACATTCTGACATGTCTGAATCAAGCTGCCATATTGATTACTTTCAATTGCATTCATCATTACTCTTATTTTAATAATGTTACTCATTTTCAGGTCATCATATGATCATTTGCATGATATGCTAATAGTGGTATTTTTGTGTGTGGGGGGGGCTTTTTGTTTCCCAGTGGATCAGCCTATGGTTCCCTTACTTAGCGCTCTCATGTACATCACTGGACGCAGTAGTCACCTCCTTATCCCTGGATTTCATCAGATAAGGCTTGGGCTAATATGGATGTTAAGGAAATCCTGGGGATCTGGCCAACAAAATCCACTATTAACTTGTTTTCTCCTTCATGACCTACCCCATTATTCCCCCACTTCCCTGAGGTCCCATGGTAACATTTCAGGGGTGGGTATGCAATAGTGATGAGCAGTGTTTCACCCCACATCAGCAGCAGCTCAGCCATGTCTCCACCCTTTCACCATTTAGACCACTCCTCCCAGCAGTGAAGTCCCCAGTTTCCACCAGGGATCATTACTGCAGACTCTCACAAAACTGCCCTCCCACCAGAGAAGGTAACACCCATCCCTCCTTGCCACTCCATCAGTCACCTCAGCTTCTAATCAAAACCAGGTTGGTTGGGCAGTAGTCAGGCTTTATCCCCTATTTGCTACCAAAGCATTACTAGTAGCAGTATTTTGCAACATAGCACAATGAAGCTACTCTGTCTCTGAATTGCCTTCTCCCTTTGCATGCCAATTGTTTAATTTGTCATTTGGAAACTGAATTTATTTAGATTCTAGAATTTCTACATTTATTAAAGGATGTTTATATTTTATTGAAGAAATTATGTCTTGCAGTAGACATACCTAACGAGTATAGGACGTCAATTATTTTGTTAATATGTTTACAGTTTGCATTCAAATTGAATTTTGACAAAGTTGAGTTTTAGACATGTTAAATAGACATGAAATAAATAAAACAACTAAAAACAATGCATTGGGTTTATGAACAGTAGGCATCTGTAATGTATTATGCACAATGTAATACATTCTAATTATGTTAGGGCCTCTAGACCTACAACAAATATTTTAATATTTAAAGAGAAAGTGCCCATGTATATTTAGATTTTTGTGATGAGTATATAATGGTGGCACAATGAACAATGTAGCTGCAGAATGCAAAAAGGACAGAAAACTCTAACTATAAGCTAAATTGTAGGAATAAATATAATAAACACCCTTGTACCTCAATGTAGAAGGTACCCACTTACTTATGTATGCTAAATTCACAGTCATACTACCGCAGAAAAATCTGTGACTCCATGAGCTATACTATTTAGATAGCACTGTTTTCTTAACCTCTGAATATATTATATTACTTGCAAATGTACACATTCTAATTGAGATACCATTAGGTATTTGTCTTCATTTAAAAAAAAATCACTCTTTAAAAATATTCAAGTTTTTTTAATATCAATATTTACAGCACATTTACCAGTAAAAGTTCTTGCTTTTTAGCTTTCAGCATTGAATATTATTATGCTGACTACATCCTTATGCCTTTCAACTAACCTTGCTAGAGCTTTCTGGAACAGTTCCAGAGTGAAAGAATTTCTAAATGCTAACCTTAGAA
Source organism: Protopterus annectens (assembly GCF_019279795.1). Lineage (NCBI taxonomy): Eukaryota > Metazoa > Chordata > Ceratodontiformes > Protopteridae > Protopterus > Protopterus annectens. The sequence continues at coordinate 899,112,945 of NC_056745.1, forward strand.
ATCTATAGATGCCAAGAGAAGCAGTAAACATGGCTTGGCACTATCTTATGTAGGTTAGTGTTCCAGAACCATTGGTTGCTGGCCACAGCCTTGCAAATCCTATACCTTTCGTAGATGTGATGCTGATGCATGTGGAGAAGTATATTAGCTTGCTACAGCCAGCAGAAGAAAGAACTCTACTATGCAAGCACTATACAGCAAAACTCATTTCTCTGCAGGCTTGGTGCCCATTGACTGCACCAGCATTCTCTTCAAAGCCTCACTTGATCCACATGGCATCCAGTACCTTAGCTGGAAAGACTTCCTCTCCATCACTTGCCTGGTGGTGTGCAGTGCACAGTATTTTATATATACTATGTCTGTGTGTCTGTCTGTCCAGACAGTTTTCATGATTTGCACATCAGGCACATGCGCATTCTATAGCAGTATTTCATTCAATTGGGGACTTTACATAGGACCATCTAGTTTGCAGGTGCACACATCACCAGCCCTAGGGTCCATAAAGGTCTGGCCCCATGACTATAGGGTCTATATTAGAACATTGAAGTTTCAAAACTTCAAATGTTTTAATATCGACCCATATTCGGTGAACGCTGAAAATATCGAAGCTACAGAAAAACAAATCTTTCCTCGGGAAAGAATTTGGTTGTCTGTTTCTGTTGCTTCGGTATTTTCAGTGCTGTGGTGGAAAGTTACGGGACGGGTTCAGGTAAGTGTGCGATTGAGTGAGGATTAGGTTAGTTAGGGATAGGGTGTGGGTTAGGTATGTGTGTGATTTTGTGGACGTGAGGGTTAGGGCGGGTTAGGTGAGTTAGGGTTAGTGTGCAGGTTAGGTATGTGTGCGATTGTGTGGACGTGAGGGTTAGGACGGGTTAGGTGAGTTAGGGTTAGGGCGCAGGTCAGGTAAGTGTAAGATTGTGTGGACGTGAGGGTTAGGGCGGGGTAGGTGAGTTAGGGTTAGGGCGCAGGTAAGGTGAGTGTGCGAAAGTGATGGAACTTAGGGTTAGGGTTTGGGTTAAGGTAAGTGGATAGTTAGTGGTGTATGTATAGTTTAGTGTAGGGTTAGGTGTAAGATTTTAGGTGTATATGTGTGGATTGCTGTTTGTTTGGTGTGCTTGTGTTGTATGTATGTGTTTTGGAACAGCAAATTTTTTCCCTAGGAAAAATTTGCTGTTCTGTATGTTCGATATTTTCAACTTTCGTTGAATAGGGTTCGATATTAGAACATTTGAAGTTTTGAAACTTCGGTGTTCTAATATAGACCCTTACTATACATAGTAAATCATTCATAACCATTTTTTCTGGGGTCTATATTAGAACATTGAGGTTTAAAACCTTTGAATGTTCTAATATCGAACCCTAAGGAGTGAAAGCTCGAAGCAACAGAAACCCAAATTCTTTCCTAGGGAAATATTTTGGTTTTCCATTTCTGTTGCTTTGGTATTTTCAGCGCTGTGGTGGAAAGTTACAGGTCAGGTTCAGGTAAGTGTATGTTTGTGTGGATGTGAGGGTTAGGGCGGGTTAGGTGAGTTAGGGTTAGGGCGTGGGTTAGGTATGTGTGCGATTGTATGGACATGAGGGTTAAGGTGGGTTAGGTGAGTTAGGGTTAGGGAGCAGGTGAGGTGATTGTGCAATAGTGACGGAACTTAGGGTTAGGGTTTGGGTTAAGGTAAGTGGATAGTTAGTGGTATGTGTATAGTTTAGTGTATGGATAGTTGTAAGATTTTAGGTATATGTGCACGGATTGCTGTTTGTTTGGTGTGCTTGTGTTGGGTGTATGTGATTTGGAACAGCGATTTTTTTCCCTAGGAAAAAAATCACTGTTCTGACAGTTCAAGATTGTAAGCTTTCGCTTACATGGGTCGATTAATCACCGTTCACTTCTTTAAGCGGTCGGTGGGTTGGTGATCTAATATAGACCCTTTGTTGAGTGCTTTAGGTAATGCTATATATATATATATATATATATATATATATATATATATATATATATATATATGGATCCCTATAACATGGTCGACAGGCCATATGATCGACTTTCATTTGGTCGACAGTTCATTTGGTCGACAAGCAGTTTTATGTGGGGGGCTGTGCCCCCCACACCCCCCAGTGTTGGGGGCTGTGCCCCCCACACCCCCCCCTAACTATATATATCAACTCCAGGGTCGCACAACATTGGGGAGGTGGGCAAATCTGCATGTCGACCAAATGAACTGTCGACCAAATGAAAGTCGATCAAATGGCTTGTCGACCATCTCAGGTAGACCCATTTATATATATGCCCTGGAGCCATGGCTGATGAACATTATCTGCAGCCCCTAGACAGTGACACAGATGGAGTACAACAAACTGGCCCAGAAATGGAACATCAGCAAATATGTGGCATGCAGAAGCTTTACTTCTGATGCCTGCATATATCTGGTGGTAGACTTTAGTAAGCTCCTGTGTTGTGCGACAATATATGAGTGTCTACCATGCTATATGACATGGAGCTATGAAAACTGTCACAAACAAGAGGAGGCTGTTGCACTGACTGGCATATATCTCCCAGCATCCAAACAGGAACCTGATAATGAGACGTTGAAAGACATAACCACAGCAGGACTCCATGATATACACATTTTAATGCAGTATATTATGGCATAGATAAAGGGGTGGTGTCTGGTTCATAAAAATTTCAGTACACTGGCTTGTCACACTGCATAAAAATATCCTGCACCCATTAATCAGAGGGATGGGCAGGGCACAATCATCATCATCTGCACAGGTGGGGGACATACTGACACTGGACAGCAATGCTGGCCTAAGTGGGAGGGTCATGGGTGGTGCCTGTGGGGGGCATACTAGCACTGGACAGCAATGCTGGCCTAAGTGGGATGGTCATGGGTAGTGTGTATGTGGGTTGTGAGATGTCAAGGTAGCTGCACTACTGCAGATGGTCCCCTGCAGCTGTATGGATACACTAATGAATATGATGTGGGCTGCCATTACTTTCCTGCCTTGCTTCCTTCCTGTATTCCCTACCATGGATGAAGGTCCTGACACAGCCAACACAGCACACTGAGCAGCTCTTAGATGGCTTGATTAGATCTGTCTCTGTCTAGATCACAGCCTTGTATATCCACTGATTGCTGCCTAAGATAACACCTACGTCATAGTCTAGTTTGACCTCAGGGTGCCAATGACTATCAATATCCCTCTTCCCAGGATATGTATGTGCGGGTCCCTATTACGAGAGCTAAAGTCTGTTTAAGCGAATCCGTGAATGTTGACATGTATTGCGTGAACCGGCATTACAGTAAAACTGTGAATTTGGAAATGTCGAATTATCATGGTTGGCCCGTCTGTGGTATAGCTCCATAAGGTAAGTGTGCGATAGTTACGGACCTTAGGGTTAGGGTACGGGTTAAGGTAAGTGCATAGATAGGTAATGTATGTAAGATTTAGTGTAGGGTTAGAAGTAGGGTTTTGTTAAATGTATGTATGTGGATTATTTATTTTGTTTGTGTATATTTTCATAGGGGAAGTGTGCGGTAGTTACGGACATTAGGGTTAGGGAGCAGTTAAGGATAGTGCATAGATAGTTGTGTATGTGGGGTTTAGTGTAGGGTTAGAAGTAGGGTTTTGGTGCTTTACTTTAGGGTTAGAAGTAGGGTTTGGTTAGTATATGCATGTGGTTTATTTATTTTGTTTGGGTAGGTAGTATGTAGCTGGTGGTGGGGTTGGCCGACTATGACAGTTCGAGATTTAAAATTTCATGGTTTAGTGCATTCGGTAGTCTTGTGGTTCATGCAATACGTGTCAATGTTTTGGTATTCGCTCAAAAGGACTTTTGCTCTGATAATATAGACCCATATGGGCATCTTAAAGGCAATGTTGTTGACTGAGTATCATGTGTGAGTCTCACACAGATGGGCATCCTATGCTAAACACAAATGATGCAAAAGGGTCATCTTGGGACTCTACAGTCCCCCTAGCTGTGAAACAGGGGAGTGCACTTTCCATTGTTAGCATTGTTGATAATACCCATTGTGTACTCAGACTGTAGCATGTGCATGATGCTATCATTCTAAGCCTCTACAGGCATGCTGATATTGGACATGTGGTGGCATCTAGTGCCAGATTCTATCCCAGTGGAACCTGTGAATGCATAAAGACAACATAACAGTGTGTAAGCCAGTACATGTGTGACTCCCATTATATCCATGCATCAGGCTATATACCAACTAGAAACATGACCTATAACCTGATATGTACTGTGCAGTGCAAATTGTCTCCAGGTGTGACAGACAATGTACTACTGCAATGGCATGTGCCACTAGGCAGTTGGCAGTATCCCCACAGGCAGACAGTTGTATCTTGTAGTTCAGGTGGTCTCAGTTGCAGCCCTGATGCTCTTGGAAGATTAACACCTATGAATCTGTGGGGCTACACCAGGAAGATGCAATAAGGAATGTCCTACTTGAATGGCATTAGCCAATTTCACCTGGGGCATTCCTAATGGACATGCAAGCAGTTGTGACCAGCCTATCTCCCACATGGAAACCACCATCAAAGATCTCTCAGTGTCCCCAGTGGGGTAATAAAAACTCCTCAGTGTCTATCAGATGCTACTATGTTGATACTGTTTCCCCAATGGTGAGCCACTTTATAACTATATCTTGGGCCTCAGTTTTGATGTGGGCGATCATACTGGTGACTTTTTGATACATAAGCAGCAGCGTATGAGTGTGACCATCAACTACATTGATAATCCACACAAATTAATGCTACACCTGGTTCCAGAATGCCTTGTCTGCTTTAATCTTGTGCAGGATTCTCTTGCCACATGTGCAAATAACCTGCAGTACCACCTCTGTCTCTTATGGAGTGAACTTTCTCAGCTACTTTTATTCTTATGGTGCCATGATATTTCAGAGTCACTTCTGGGAGCACAAGTGGATCAGCGTGTTTATGTATGACTGTCAATGTCTGCCAACATCTGCCACCTTGGCATCTCTATTGCCCATATGCTGGGAACAGTCTTGTCTGCCAGTATTGTAGCTATGATGGGGCAAATGTGGCAACTGTCCTAGGTGCAAAGTGTTGGGGTGCAATTGACCAATCCCAATGGCTCTTTAAGGCATGCCAGCTTTTAAAAGCTGGTATTGCACTTGAAGTCAAACCTGAAACTGAAGCACTGTGTGCATTGTCTAAACTACAGCAACTGTTTGTTACATTTACAGCAAGAAGACTGATGCAGTTTAAAAATAAAAGAAAAAAATCTTTTTTTTTTTAACTGGAACTTGAGTGCTCTATGTGGGGTGTAAACTGTAGCAACCTGCTTGTTATATTTATTAAATTTGTAGCAAGAAGTTTTTAACATTTAAAAGAAATAAAGATTTTTTTTTTAGTAAAATGAGAGGAAGGAGGATCAGGAGCAGAGTGCAGAAATGAGACCTGATTAACTGTGGTGCATGCGGATTAGTTATTGTCTGCAGGAAGGCAGCCTATTGTCATCCTTCTGTTTTGCAGAAGTCCTTTTTTTGTGTTGCATTTCTGCTGAGGGGTTGGGATGCTAGTTCATGGTACCAGCACAGGGCACTGTCCGAACCAGCTATGCTTCTGTTGTGTGCTGCTTTGAGTTTCCAGTCCTGATACCGAGTCATACAATGGCAGCTGTAGCAATGTGAACCATGTGTATTGCCATTTGTGTCAGTGCCACCGGTTCAATGTGTGAGCATTGTATATAGATGAGGCAACGTCATTAGCCTGCCTTGCTGTCTGTGTGGCTATGCAGCATTGTGAAAATACTTACACATCAGGATTGTGTCTCAGCCTGTTTGCTCCCTCTGCTCTGCCTGGACACCCCTTCAACACATCTGCAAGCTTTTCTACTTGTTTATTTTGTAATGACTGTTGGCACCCCCAGGGACTCAAACCTGCCCTGTCTGCTTCCTGTGCCTTTACAATTTGAATCTCCCTCTCCCTCATTCTGTCAGACCCTAGCATGACCATTGCAGTACTAGCACACTCAGTGATCTATTGTGTGATAACTGTGTGTGATTGCTATGCACCCTGATATAGCTACTGCACTGGTGCTATTGATTACCATAAATCTTATCTCCTGACACTTTCCTTTATATGTCAGTAAAGTTGGATATCTACTCTCATGTGTATTCTAAGGTCCATGCTGTATTAAAGTCTTTCAGAATATTGTGCCTACAGTTTCCGTCATACTATAATAGGGACAGTAGTGTATACAATGTTAATAAAGTGATTTAGTGCAATCTTCTCTGAATCATACCAATAAGGCAATGTGTTATCAGCTGTATTCCACACTATGAGGCCTGGTCTTTATCATACACAAGCACTGCTATCGATTAACTTATAACTGATTGTGTAACCTAGCCATGCTACTAAAAACTGCAGCTTATTAATGATCATGGCCTTTGTATTACTCAACTGCCTGTCAAGACCATACTTGGCTTGATCATGTAGGGTGTGAGTGCCTGTGGGGCCTGGCTGTGCAGTTGTCACCCTCCCCAGTGCTACTGGCTGCATGCATTCTGCTGCCCTAAGTGAGAATCGCATTACTATGCAGGCTATTGATGATTATATGACCTCTTTGATGTGTGGCATTGCTCCTAAGCTAGCACTTTCACTCCTGGTTTTGACCAGGTGAGTAGTCATGGTCACGGCAAGATGTGACTCTAGCATGGCTCTCGCATAGTGCAACAGGGAGGCCAACATGTATTGGGTGTCTGTCGGGGACCTTGAAGGTTCGCTGTATAAAGTGATGCCTGCCTTATACTTGACTGAGCAGTGAGTGATGTCTTGGGCATCACAGCCTCAGGAAAGCAGTGCTAGGATAAATGTAGTGATCAATGAAAATGACACCCAGACCTTCTCTGTCAATGTGGAGAGGTTAGAGAGACCCAGCCTCCTTATTATTGTATGTTTCTGTTTTGCTCAGTTATTGTACAGCAGGCCTGAAATTGTAAGACTATCTGATTTCTGTTATTCACTATCATGGGTTTGCTGTGTTTATTACTGTGTTTCAGCTCAAAGGCACATACCCCATTTCCATGCTCCCATATTGTAGTGTGTGTGTGTGCGTGTGTGCGTGTGTGTGTGTGTGTGTGTGTGTGTGTGTGTGTGTGTGTGTGTGTGTGTGCACACACACACACACACACACACATATACACCTGAAGAGAGATACACATCTATGTCTGTATTGCTTTCTAATATTTTACCACATTTACAACACTTGAACGTTATTCTATAGTGCTTCCTGGTTTGTTTGGTTTTAGTGTGTTAAGGCACATTACAATAAAACAACTTAACTGCTTCTTTGTTTGGAGCCATATCAGCAGTGTCAAACATTTAGTTATTTTGCCAGCTTAACAAGCAGAAGAGTTTATGGCTATACCATTATAACTACAATATTGACTAAAACAATTCATCTGTTAGTGTTGATTTAGTTTACCTGTGGGGGCACATCTTAAACAATGTATATTGCTTAAGACTAACATGAAATGTCCATCTGCCACTTCACTGAAAATGCATTGCTTTTTCCTCACATAAAAACTGTCTAAAAGTCTCAGAGGCAGGTGCTGGCTTTGGTTCCAATGTGTTTCATGGGTCTCATTTCTTTTCAAACAAGATTATATCCAGATTTATAGTTGCATTAATGTATTTGCAAGGGAAGTAAAGCAGCTACGTCCATTCATATGCAGATTAACCTGCAAACAAGTTTAAGGCTGCATTTAAATTTCTGCAGTATGTTTGGTTCATTAATTTTCTTCCTTTGTAGGAGAATGTGTACATTTTTCTGTGCGCGCGCGTGTGTGAGTGTACCTGACTGCGTATGTGTGTGCGCATGCGCGCGCGTGTGTGTGCATATGTGTGTGTGTGTGTGTGTGTGTGTGTGTGTGTGTGTGTGTGTGTGTGTGTGTGTTTGTCTCTCTCTGTCTCTCTGCATGAGTGTTTTTGTGTTACAAGTATACAATGTAAGTTGTGTTATATTTTGTAACAGTGCAATCTTTGTGACCAAAAGCCACAGTGGAGCCTTTACATCATATAGAAGTGTTAAACTATTTCTTACTGCTCATTGCTGGTATCATAGTTATGTTTTTTTTTTTCTTCATGAGAAGGAGTGAATTGGCCATGTAGTGTGATGTAATGAGTCAGAGTGGGAACACTGATCAAAGGAGGAAGTGGTTGGGGAAAGTATATATATATGTTGATAAGAAATAAATGTTTGTAGCAAAGTTAAAAGATGGGAATATCTATAATGCCTAACAAAGCTGCACCACTTTAACAATAACAGATGGATAAAGGTTGCTAGGATGTCTTTGTGTGACATATTTAAGTATTAAGTGTTTGATAGTATTGGGTATTTGTGATCATATATTTTAACTGAATTTGTATTAGTGTTGTAGCAGCATATATGTTGCTATGATAATAAATATCTTGACTGACTCAGCGAAAGTTGTTACCTTACAGTGGTGGATTAAGTGTACATTGGGCCAGGGGGTGTTTTCAAACATCACCCCCCCCCCCACACACACACACACACACACACACACACACACACACACACACATTTTTCAGACCATACATAAATTTGCATGTTCTTTGATTCACCTTCCTAATTTATTTTAAAATTATGTATCTTGTTTAACACATCATTATTTGTTATTGTGTGTTTTAAATTAAAATTCTAGATTTCAATATTTTCTTTAGAAAGCACTGAAACAAAATGTATCAGCCAAGAATGACAAACATTTTTGTCATAATGGGCTACTCATACTGCTGTCATTATAATCTATCAATGTTTGTTGACTGCATCCTTCTCAGAAGTTAGTGTAAAAATTTTTTTTAATGACAATAATAATGACCAAAAGCACATATTTCAAATTTGATTCACACAAACACACAGTAGCCATAGTATTCCAGCTTAATTCACACACACATGTATGCTACTCTTACAAAGCCTGTTTGCTCAGATGATAAGACGATAAAGTATTTTCATATATTTCATTAAAAGATGCACCCCGCCACAAACACACATACACACACACACACACACACACACACACACACACACACACACACACACACACACACACAAACATCAGCAGTTACAGCCACTTTGATGAACATGTACACCCCTTATTGTTACGAAGAAATAAATTACATGTACTTTTTGATAGTTTTGGATGGATTATGTGAATCATACTATAACACCAGCCATGTATAGCACAGTTTAAATAGAAGAGTATTTATAAGGGCAGAAGAAATATTAACAACCTGATAACATATGCTAAGTCAATATGCTGCAGGAAGTAAGTCAGCTGAATAGTTCTGCATTAATGAGAACTATTAACAAGGAAGAGGTTGCTGTTGGCAAACAAATTTGTGTTTCAGTGCTTCATCTACAAATGCAGTGCCTGCTGCCCTTGAAGAATAAATTGCCTATGTTGCATTAAAAATCATTGTGTTGGTGATATTGCCATAGCATTTCCTGAACTAGATCAGCTATGCATTAGGGGATGGCTGGCAAACGTTTCATAGTTACTAGGCATGCAGTCCAGGAGACCATTAAGGAACCTAGCCCAAATTCCTAGTCTGGCTAAGTGACTTGTTCAATGTCATACAATATGTAAATGAAGTTGGAAAGATTTAAACTCTGAACCCTTGCCACAGGAAGAAGCTCATTAACAAATAAGACCTTTAGTCCTCTGTGTTACCCACTAGTGTGACATTTTTAATTAAATGCAGAATAATTTATGATCCGATCTTTTATGGAAGACTGTATTGCAGTAATATGCAACAATGACTACATAATGGATGCTGAAGACCAGATGGTTCTGATATCAATTCATATAATGCAAACTATAGGAGGCTGTAAAAAAAGGCACTCCAAATGTATATTACTAGAATACAACTTGTTTAGATTATTAAAATACACATTTAGACTATATTACACAATCTAGGAATATTAATGAATTAACTTTTTAGTGCAATGGATAAAGCAAGACAAAGTCAATAGAGATACAGCAGCTGCTGTTGTTAATCACCCTACAAGTCATACAAAAATCAGAAATATTACTGCAATAAGCATACTTTTGATGGGGAATCACATGGTAGGACAGCTACATCTCATTTTTGACCTCTCTATGTCTTATCTGTTGTCAAGAATAGCTATCCTCTCTGACATCACTCAACAGAGGTCTGACCTACTTAAATGGATAATAATGCTGTATTGTTCCAGCATACATCTCCAGAATCAATATAGCAGAACTGAGGACAAATGGGGCCCTATGCAAGGTAATGAATCAGGCCCCCACAAGCCATACCAATATCCCAAAACAGACTCAGCATGTGAAACTGTAATCTTCTCTTCCCTTCAAACTCACATTTAATGAAAATGTATCTGGCAACCCATTAAACTACAAGACATGCACTGAGATTCATACTCGAATAGCATATAGTGAAGTACAATTTAGCAACTTTGCGATGAGTGCAGGAATTCAAAACACTAATGTGTAATGCATTTGTTAACTTCTTAGGATGGCCCATTGGACGTGTGTCCCCTTTCAAGAGTTTCCCAGGATTACTGTCTGGATAAATAATTTGGTCAGAGTCACAAAAAGACAAATAAAGGCTGAGGGAATTAAACCCTGCACAACAGGAAGCAGCTCTTTAACAGCTTATAGCTTTATTCTCATCTGTACTAAGTGCTAGATAAACTGTTTTAGACAACACAATGCATTTCATACCCATGTGCCTGCAAAAAACAAGCTGAATTAAACATGTATTCATAGTTAAAATTTAAATAACGAAATCAGACCTTTTGTGCAGTCCAATTTTTTTTGCAGCTAAATAATAAACTCAACATTCAACAGAACAATAAAAACATGGATCACATCCAAAGAACATGTCACATATGATGATGCTTCTGTTTACTAGAATGAATTTCCTTCCATTACACAATAACTGGTTTGCAGTGCAGGCAACCATTGAAGAGCGTAGCCCATAATTTCCAGTTGCCCCAAAGCACTGTCTGGTTAAGTAATTTGATCAAATATAGGACATAAATACGTGGCAAAATTAGAGGAGACAGATACAACCAGACTACTCTATCTCACTTAAAAAGATAACAAAACAATAGCTTTTGCATCAGAAACTATGAAACTAATGCCTGACTGTCATCCTCAGTGATGTTAAAGAGAGAGAGAGGGAGTGTTTCCTGGTGCACCATAAGTGTGAATTAGGGAGTTAATTAAAATAAATTGTTTTTGGCTGGCCATGGGCACCCGCAAAGCTTTGGGCAAACCCCTGTTTTGCCTGTACCATAATCTAACATTGCTACATACCTTTAAATTCAGTAAAAAAAACATCCCAAAGAGTGGACATTTTAGCACAGTGCACAGTAGAATGCCACTGGTTACACTAAATGGGCAATATAGGGTGTTTCCTACCTTTATGTCCTGTGTTTTATTGTTTAGCCAACATTTTTCTGAGCTGTATAACTATTTTCATTTAATGTGAATTATATGGCTGAAGTTTGTAAATTAGGGATTTGTCTATTTACCTTTTTTGTTACATTTGTTAATTAGGAAAGTCCAACTGGTAAGCACCACTTTATCATGGATTTGGATTAAGAATGTCTCCAAAAACCAAGAAAACGCAAAACATACAGAGTAAAATGCAAGGATGGAAACAAATCACTTGCATTAATTTAGAGCATAATGTTATGAGCTAGTGGTCTCATTGAGAAATCAAATTATAAGCAACACAAGCAAGAAATGCAAAAATACAGAGAGAGAGAGAATCACTTGCAGTAATAATGAACAGACAGTAAGCACATTCAGAACTGGCCATATGATAAAAATTCTTGGAGAACAAACAGTTTCAGACATAGGCATAACTAGTGAGCTGTGCAATATAATTCAACTAATTTAGCTTAAGAAACTATGATGCTATTTATTCCAGTCTGGAATTAAACATTGAAAGTCATAACATTGTGATATAAAGTCATAAATGTACTAAAGAAGAAAATTATAATGAGCTTGACCTTAACTCTATGTATGTTGTTTACAGAGATTTACTTGGATGGGTTTTAGACTTCTGTGAAGAATATGTGCTCCTGGAGAATATGAGGGTGATAGAAATAAGCGCTTTTTGAACCATTACCTCATTCTGGCAAAGGGAATTTGTGTATCTCGGTGAAGTTATGGGCTATGCCATATAGAGTCTAAGATAGGCAGGTTATGGCACAGAGACAGACAAAAATAGTCCATCGGAGAAGGTCATGGAAAACCCTTCCAGTATTTTTGCTAGGGAAACCCTACGGACAAAAGTGACCAGAAACATGTCAAAATTATGCCAAAATATGAGAATTTCAAGTCTGAAGGTATTTAGCATACTACTGGGAAAAGTATAGAACAAGCACATGTAGTATGGGTTTATGACTCAGATGGATTAACTCCAGAAAAATTATCTACCTGTTGAGGTGTTTAAAGATGAAAAGAATGTTAAATTTCTGCAATGAGTATACCTCTCAACCTCTTAGAACAAGAAATATGGACAAAACCATAAATAGTGGGGGAATAAAGGCCCACAACTATAAACATTTTTTTAAATATTGCTCTTACAAACTTAGAAAATTGGTAGAATAAAAGGGTTTGCATTAGCATAAATTTTCTGAAGAGCATGAAGTCTGCAACTCAAATGCCTGTCATTATTTTCTGACTTCAACCCTCAATTTGTCATTGATTTGCAGGAAAATGACAATTTTATGAGAAACAGACCAAAAATATGAGGCAAAAATCCGGACATTCTGCAAAAATCTGTACAGTTGAGAGGTATGAATATGCCACTGGAATTTGGATTGTATGAGATATAAACCAAAGTGAATTTGAAGTGATTAAGGATGAGATGACAAAAATAAATACTGACAGATTGGGAGTTAGTAAACTAAAATAAACTATAATGGGTTATTTTACATTACATATTCATCAGAGTAGAAAGCAGAATAGCTATATTGTTGTTGAACATAAAAAGCACTAAAATGGCATAATCTAACCTTGTCAGTTCTTTGTATATAGATGGGGAAAGAAGTGAAGGTAGTGAAAACTTTTATTTTTTTAGTCTCAAAGACCTCTGTGGATAATGATTGCAGTCGCAAAAATAAAAGATGCTTGTTCATTGGATGGAAAATTATGGAAAATCTGGATAAGATTGTTAAAAGGAAGGTATCTCATTGTCAACAAAGGTTCATATAGTCAAATCTATGGTTTACACAATAGTAATATTTGGCTGTGAATAATGGAATGTACAGCTGTGCACTGGAAAAAATTATACTTTTGAACTGTGTTTTGGATAAAATATTTGAGAATTCCAAATGCAAGAAGATTACATCAGTCAATGTTGTTGTTGTTGTTGTGTCTTTCGGCTTTTCCCAGTTAGGGGTCGCCACAGCGGAACTCCGGTCCGCTAATGATTGGTAGTTGATTTTTATGTGCCAGGTTACCAGCCCTGATGCACAACCTTCAACGAAGGTACGCCCATTCACGCATGTCTCCACACAGAAGACGCTCTAGCTGAGAATCGAACTGGACAGCATCTTACTGTGAGGCGACATCGGTCAATAGTAATCAAAATAAAGCCAGGGTATACAGTGGAAAGCCTGATAGTAAAACTAAAATTCAAATACTGTGGTCACAGACAGAATTAATTAGAGAACATATCCATGTTTGGATGTTGCTAGAAGACTTCAAAGAGATGATATCAGTACACATCTGCTGGAAAAACAAAAGCAGTACTTTACTTCATTTTTAAGTCAAAAATTAGGATAATCCTTTATTTGTTCATTTATTGTCAACTGTTGATTTCTGCCATTTTAGTGGTATTTAAACATGTTTTGATTATTTTGTTTTGGTTTCTTTACTCAGATTTGAAGTTTTGTGTTTGTACACTCACCTGACTGAATTTGTTAATTACTGTAGTGTTCCACTGTGCTAAATCTACTGTTTTCCCCTCATTTTCCTATCTTTAATTTAGTCACTGGGTAGCGTTCGAAAGACATGCGTGCGTAAATGGGCATGCCTTAGTTGAAGGTTGGGCATCGAGCTGGCACCTCGGCGTTTTGTAAAAATCTACTGCGGACCGGAGTTCTGCTGTGGCGACCCCTTACTGGGAAAAAGCCGAAAGACAAACAACAACAACAGTAAAGTTTCAGCCAAGTGTGTGAGCAGCCTCAGAGACAGTGGTGATCATTCTGTGGGAGAGGACAGGTTCCTGCTGTTTTGGATGGAGCTAAATGCCATTTTTTTCATCAGTTTGTTTAAATTTCTGCCTAGCTATAGTGCACTGACTGATGTTTGTTTGGGGTCTTTGCAACAAGACTTTAGAGGACCAATATCAGTGCAAGTGTTGATTTCTGCAATTTTTGATAGTATTAAAACAAGCATTGCTCATTTTATTTAATGTTCCTTGATGGAAATTAAAGTGTTATATTTGTAGTAACTAACTGAATGAAGTAATTAATTACTGTGTTGTTTCCCCTGTGCTAAATCTATATTTCCCCCCTTCAATGGTTCTGTCATGTGCATTTATATTTAAACAAATTTTTCTCATTTTGTTTTTCTTTGCTTTTCTTTGCTTGACATTGAAGTGTTGTGTTATACAGTTGCCTGACTGAGTTCAATAATCACCATGTTAGTTAAGAAATATGTTTTTAATACTCCATTAATATCAAAATGAAAGTTTGTGTGCTTTTTTACTGTACAAATCTTTAGATTTAAGAAAACTTAGACTTAGAACAATGTTAAAATTAATTTACTAAAAAGGAATGGATTAGTATTATGGTTTGACTGCTTTGAAAAAGGAAAAGCTAAGTCACAAGAATATAAAATGAAAGATAATAAAGTGGATGAATCTGTTAACTAATTAATATTATCCATCAGTTGTTGTTGTGTCTTTCGGCTTTTCCCAGTTAGGGGTCGCCACAGCGGAACTCCGGTCCGCTAATGATTGGCAGTTGATTTTTATGTGCTGAGTTGCCGACCCTAACGCACAACCTTCAACAAAGGTACGCCCATTCACGCATGTCTCCTCAGAAGACGCTCTAGCTATCCATCAGTAAGAAATTAAATTATTTTTTTTATGAGGGAAGACAAACTATTTCCCCATCATAAAAATGCAATCATTGTGGGCAAATTAACCTACAAAGAAAGGTTGTCTAAGTTATATGTTCATTATAAATATTAATAATTTTGATGCAAAGTTGTGGAACTTTTTAATTACTGTATTGTTCTGGTTCTCTTTTGAAATGTTGCCACTCGTAACACCAAGTACTGACAGGAAGAAGAAAAAAAAGAAACCCCAGGAGAAGAGCAAATCTCTAACATTGCTATTCTCCTTTCAGCTTCTTTTTTTCCAGTGGGATGCTCCCTCTCCCCTGCAACCACCCAGTGTGGAGGCAAGTCACCCATACCCCTATATACTAACTCAAGGATTGCCACACCTTCTAGAAAAGGCAATATTTTGAGGGATGGCCATCTCAGACTTGATATATTTAAGTCTGTTTGTTCAGCCATACAGTCTCCATGTTTTTGGACTTAATCTATTGGGTCACGACATTTCAAATGTTTACTACTGTGAACCTGTGCTAAATCTAGTATTTTACCCCAAGTAACTGTTCCGCATATTTTTAGTAGTATTTAAGCAAGTTTTGCTAATTTTATTCTGTTTTCTTTACTGGAAGTTGAAGTGGTGCATTGTACAGTTGCCTGACTGAATTCAGTAATTACCATATGCTAGATCTGTTTTTACTATCTATTCTAATGAAGAGGGTGATTTGTTACTGCTATTTTTTTATTGGCTTGTTTAACTTTTAGCTCAGCTACATTGTTTAGTGCTAGGCAGAGCTATGCAATCATGTACTCGATAAATGCAGGCACTTTGAAGTTTTACTCCTAGCAAGCCTCATCAGTGTCACAAACTTTAGCAAGCAGTGCTAAGGATGCTGCTTCTTTATTTAAGACTACATCAAGTTGCTGTAAGATTTTTATACTTTACTACACTACCTCCAATAACTAACTATCATACTGCAAACTTTTTTGGTATTCACTAAGATATAATATTCAGTACACATAAGAATTAACCAAGAGGGATTAGTTAATATTTCATACTCATAAGGATTCATTAAGAAAAAAGGCACCCATCCTCTAATTGTTGAACATAATTAGAGCTTTTGCACATTTTGAGTATGGTACCAAATGTGACAGTATGCTACATTTCATATACTGCCGCAAATATCCATCATTAATATGGTCTTGGAAACTGGATAGTGACAAATAACAAGACCCACGATAGGAATTTAAAGGTTGCTACAGAAGCAGAGTATGAAATACCTAGTTGTGAATTGTATTAACTACACAGAAATGTATCTTGAGTTCAGCTATGCAGAAGGCCTGGTGTATTTGGTTACTAAAACTTTCTGTATCAATAAGTAATAATGCACAATTATAAAAGAACAGTAAACTCAGTGATGTATCTAGAAAGGATAATAAAGTCAGCTTAACATTTAAAATCTGGCCCAGTGGCACTGAAGAATGAAGCTCTGTTTTCAGTGCAAGCAACCCACCTTAAACTAGTAGGATAGGTGTCTGAGGGACAGAGTAGGGAGGATGAGCTCGGTCCTCCTTGAAGGGAGATGGGATGCTAGGCCAGTGATACTGGTGACACCTAGTGGTGCCTGGGAGTTTTGCCTGTCTGTAGTGGCCATGTTCAGTTGAACTGCAATCAGCAGGGATTCTCCTGT
The DNA here is from genome assembly GCF_019279795.1 of Protopterus annectens. Taxonomy (NCBI): domain Eukaryota; kingdom Metazoa; phylum Chordata; order Ceratodontiformes; family Protopteridae; genus Protopterus; species Protopterus annectens. The sequence continues at coordinate 899,129,761 of NC_056745.1, forward strand.
TGAATCAAGGAATAGGATGTGTTTGTCGAACCACAAGTACCTCCTCCACTGCTGATTCAGGGGAACACTCACACCTCCATCCCTGACCAGGCAGCCATTCTACGTCTGCAGACAGTCTTGGGATACACTGCCCTGACAGACTAGCAAACTGACCTTTTCCTTACTACTTGACTCTTGCCAATAGGTGAATGCATGGGCCAGTAAGGCTTCACATAAAGGAATAAGTAGGCCACAGGCTCTGGGATGTCTAATGTCCACTCTACAGAGTGAATGGGCCTACTGGTAGTGGGGTCTCTCAGATGGGTTTATATTAGATGTACAAATGCTTAAAATGTCGAGTACGACATACTTGATAGCTTTAAAATGAACGTTCGCCTAACCGAACCCCCAGATTGTCAAAACAAGGAGTTTCAAAGTTATAGTTGGCCAGCCATCACAAAGCCAATGGCTGACAGCTAAAATGTACTGCACACTATTACAACCCCCCCCCAAAAAAAGCAAAAACAAACCAAATCGACAGACAAAATAAAGTGTGGGGCTTTGCCCCCCACACCCTCCCAATGTGGGGGGCTGTGCCCCACACACACTTCCCTACTTAAATATACTAACTCCGAGATTGCACCACAGTGGAGGACTGTGATACCATTACACAGGGAGAACGTCGAGACCACACTACAGTGGGGGACTGTAAGAATGGCTAGACAGGGTGAACATTCTGACATCAACCATTGGCTTTGTGATGGCTGGCCAACTATAACTTTTTGAAACTCCTTGTTTTGACATTCTGGGGTTTTGCTTAGATGAACATTCACTTAAAAGCTGTTGAGCATGTTGTACTCGACATTTTAAGCATTTGTTCATCTAATACGGACCCTCTCAGATATAGTAGAATAAAACACATATCTCAATCAAGAAGAGTATGTAGGCTATACTCTGTTTTTATTTCCTCATCTCAGTGAAAGTGGTAGCAGATGTCATGGTTGTGGAAAAAATAACCGCTATAATACAGGTACTAAAATAAACTTTTTAATATAATACTACCAAATCACATATGTGTAAATATATAGAATATATTAAATAGTTGGGTGAAAGTACTAAAATGTCTTGTTACTTAATTCTGTTGGCATTTTCAAACAAATGGCAAATTGTTGTCAAGAAAGTAGATACAAAGAGTACTGGGAATAACCCCAAACTAAAGTATAACATTTCTCAGTTTAATGGAGTTGGATTGAGCTGTAGACTTACAAGAAACATGTAACAAACACCATATCAGTGGTAACAATACATATTACAAACATATGATGGCTCTGAGAAACAGATAGTAATCAACAATAAAACATTATTAGAAATGTGTACTTGAACTTAACTGCACACACCTCATCTCCACCTTGCTGCACAATCTGACACTCTACTCAAACTAGTTGAAAATAGCTAAGAAACTCATTTAAATACTTCAATTGTTCACTACCTCTGGAATTAGTTAAGCACTCAGAGGCTTATCAGGAAGTGTTCAGTGTATATTGGCAGCATGAAATTAGCTTGGCTATTCTTTCTTCTATTACAAAGTGGAAACAGTTGCATCTAGTTTTTTTGCTAGCTTGTTAGATACCTTCCTGGCTTTCTCCTCTAAGATTAGTTCTAGAATGATATCAGACTGCAGTGATGAGTACATCTAATCTGATTTTCCTCTTTTTCTCAGTGCAGGCCTCTCTCAGTGGTCTGCTCTGTCCACCGGTGGGCTCAGAAAAATCAGTCAATTAACACGATTGTGTGTGTGTGTGTGTGTGTGTGTGTGTGTGTGTGTGTGTGTGTGTGTGTGTGTGTGTCTTTCGGCTTTTCCCGGTTAGGGGTCGCCACAGCGGAACTCCAGTCCGCTAATGATTGGCAGTTGATTTTTACGTACCGGCTTGCCAGGCCTGATGCACAACCTTCAACGAAGGTACGCCCATTCACGCATGTCTCCATGCAGAAGACGCTCTAGCTGAGAATCGAACTGGACAGCGTCTTACTGTGAGGTGACAACGCTACCGTAGCACCACCACCGCGCCAGTCAATTAACATGAAAATAATAATAATTGTGGTTTCAATGCTATTCTTGAAAATTTAAAATTCCAATGAAAAATCTTTAAATAAATAAAAACACCACAATAAAGGCAGATTTACTCTCTGAGAAGTCTGCTAGTACCTGAAGAAAACCTTGAACATCTGTTATCCTTTGCTCCACTGTTTTTGTCTGGTTAGACTGATAAATGCACAGCATTGAACTGCACTGCTCCTTTCTCTTGGGAAGCCATTATATATCAGGACATACCCTGATATAACCCCTTGCCAGGTGGGTCCTGTTTTTCCAAAGATGAATACCTTGTGGTGACCAGGTTGTGTACTACCCCACACTCTGTGACATCACCCTTTCCTCTGACCACCAAAGTAAGGGCATTGCATCCAGACAAAAGAGGTTATAACCCCCCCCCCCCTGTACTCCTCACTCTTCAGGCCAATAACAAAGTACAATAGCATCTTTGATATGTACCTTACCAGGCACCTGCAGCAACTGGAAAGACCTCAAAGGTTTCTTACAAAGAAAGTTCAGGGTCTTCAGCATATGTCATATGCTGACAGATTGAAATCACTGTCACTAAACTCTGTGTCTTACAAACTACTCAGATGTGACCTCAGTCTTCCATATAAAGCAATTTCAGATCCTATTTTAATGGAAATGCTACACATTCATAAACCAAATGGTATAAGATGCACTCCCTTTAGGGAAATCAACCTAGTATGTGACATCAACGGGACTTGCTGAAGATGCAGATATGTCTCAGAGAGTTTACCTCTCCTCTGGAACAAACTTCCAATTCAGGTGAAGCATACATAGCCCCTCTCTGACCCTATTTAAGCATAAGTTGGATGACTTGATGAGAAACCACAAATTCACCCTGGGAGTTTCACCTGTGTCTCTCTTGGACAGGGGCAATAGTTGGTGACTTACTTCCACTTAATACCTTGATATTCTTAGGAACAGGGGTTGTACTTGGCTAGGCTTATAAGGGCCCAAGGGTCTTTAACCTAGTGACCTCCTATGATCCTAAAAGAAAGTGCAAATGTGCCACCACAATGCAACTGTCACACTAGACACAGATGTCAGATGGCTACTTCTACCAAAATTCACTGACTACATAAAATCTGACTGAATATTCTTAAGGGAAAGACAAATGTCCCTTGCTTCTGTCTGTGGCAAATAAGAAACCTGTCTCTTTACTAACATATAGTCCAGTATTGAGAACAGTTTTTGCAGTGACAGTCTCCTCCCCCTGAAGAATCAATGTCCAGGACACATTGTGAGTATTAAAGGCCGAATCTGATATGAATCTGGTATCTACTGTACTGGAAAGTAGGGACTGTATAAGTCACCAATTTCTGCCTTCATCCTCAACAGTAGAATTTATGGTACAAAGAGCACAGGTATCTGTTATTTGTCATTAGTGACATGCACATATTTTAAATGACAGAGATTCTTGTTACTTATTAAATAAATGTCTTTTAAGCTGTTAAAACTGGGTACATTTTGATACATCTTATCATATTTTCAAGCACAATTATGGAACATGTCTAGTAAAAAATTATAAAAAAACAGTTAAAGGAGGGGAGAAATAAGTACACTCCTGAAATAATTTTAATAAAATATTCAAAGTGTATGAATGTTAGACTTGGCAGATACCTCAGTGAGGCATTTTTGAAATTAAAATATATATCCAAGTACAAACAGATGTTTAGTTGTATGACTTGAGAGCTAGACATAGCAGCCAAACTAACATTGTTAAATGCTTAATAGCAATCATACTGAAACTTTTTATTATAAATAATTAAAATCCCATGGATTCAATGTGATGGGACATTTTATAGAAAAGAATGTCTGTTTTGGGCTTTCCACAGCATCTTATTTATTTATGCTGGATTGTCTGTGCTAATTCATCAGTCACAAGTTTCTCAAACAATATGCTTTCAGAGAGTTTTCCTCTATTTAGGGGGAACGTCATCAGACCCAAGCAATTACAGACCCACAAATTTGACGGTTTTATATGCAAGACCATGGAAAGGATTATCATGGGCCTGATGAACAAAGACATAGAAAATCTCCCCATCCCCATTTGGTTTTGTCAAGGGCAGGTCATGCTTACTAAATCTGGTGGACTTCTTGGATGAAGACAACATGGTGCACAGTTCCTACCTTGACCTGGCAAAGGCATTTGACACTATACCACCCTCAGGTATTATAGATAAACTCATAAATTCAGGCATAAATCCCTATGTCATCTGATGGATAGCCAAATGGCTCACAGATAAGACACATAGGTTCATAGGTGAATACTAAGCTAACTACCCTGAAGGGCCATTTTAACCCTAGCCAATGACCCAAGGTTAGAATCAAACCCAGCACCTTGTGCCTCCAAGCTGAAAAACTTTAATCATTACGCCAAACCCTCCATAAAGTTAGGTTGGGAGAATCCACCTCCAGCAAGAGCCCTGTTACTTGTGGTGTCTAAGAGGGCTCAGTATTGGGACCACTCCTATTCAGAATATATTTCTCTGAAGTCAAGGCAAATGTAGAGAGGCTTTGGCTGACCAGATTGGCTGATGACTGCAAGCTGGGTGCAGTTACTGAATCCCTGAAAGATGCATATATCTTCCAGGAGTGTCTGACACAGACAAGTAACTGGTGTTACAGCCATGACCTAAATCTCAATGGAAAAAAAATAATTATAAAATAAAAAATGACCACCCCTGCAAATTACAACACTGATAACACTCCCATAAGACTTGGCCCAGTGGTAAAAAGCTTGGGAACTCAGATTAATAGCAACTTGAACTTTGATTATCATATACCATGGTGAAGTGAAAATTCATTTATGTGGTACAGCTTATAAGTAAGGACATTGGCATCCAGATCAAAACAGATAATAGTCCCACTATACTCAGTCCTAATTAGACCAAAAATTGAGTACAATGCATCCTTTGGCATGTACCTGACTGGGCATTTGCAACAGCTGGAGTGGCCACAGTGGTTCCTCACTAAAAGAATACAGAGTGTTCAGTCTCCTACAGACTACTGAGGGGTGATCTATGCTTAACCTACAAGGCATTCTCTGATCCAGCCCTAATGGATCCACTACATAGTCACACAACAAACAGCACTTTAATTACCCAATCTAAGGATCTAAACCACATCTGTGGCATAAACAAAACAAGTTGGAGTGAAAGGTTTTTGTTTCAGAGATTACCCCTTCTCTGGAAAATAGTCCCCCTTTATGAGAAGTAGAACTCTTACCTAAGCCTATTCAAATGCAATTTGGATCAGTGGATGAGACACTGAATTATTCACCCTGGCTGGTCGCCTATGTCCCTTATGGACAAGGGTAGCTTGTAGATACCCAGAGGCACATGTACATACCATAGCCATTCTAGTCCATTCTTCTTCTTTCAGCTGCTCCTGTCACCACATTGGATCATCTGTTCCATTTCTTCCTGTCCTCTGGATCTTGCTCTGTCACACCAACCACCTACATGTCCTCTCTCACCACATCCATAAACCTTATCCTAGGCTAACTCTTTTCCTCTTACCTGGCAGCTCCATCCTTAGCATCCTTCTCCAAATATACCCAGCATCACTCCTCAACTCATGTCCAGACCAATGCAATCTCACCTCTCTGGCTTTGTCTCCAAACCATCCTACCTGATCCGGCCCTCTAATATACTCATTCTTAATCCTGTCCATCCTTGTTACACCCCAACAAATGTTAACATCTTTAACTCTGCCACCTCCAACCCTGACTCCTGTCTTTTAATCAGTGCTACCATCTCCAACCCATATAACATAGCTGGTCTTACTACCATCTTGTAGACCTTCCCTTTCACTCTTACTGGTACCCATCTGTCACAAATCACTCCTAAACCTCTTCTCCACCCACTCCACCCTGCCTGCACTCTTCTTCACCTCTCTTCCACACTCACCATTACTCTGAACTGTTGATGCGAAGTATTTAAACTCATCCACCTCTGCCAACTCTACTCCCTGCATCCTCACCATTCCTCTGTCCTCCCTCTCATTCACGGACATGTATTCTATCTTAGTCCTGCTGACCTTCATTCCTCTCCTCTCTAGAGCATATTTCCACCTATCCAGGGTCTCCTCAACCTGCTCCCTACTCTCAATACAGATCACAATATCATCTGCAAACATCATAGACCACAGGGACTCCTGTCTGATCTCGTCTGTCAACCTATCAACATTGCAAATAAGAAAGGGCGCAGAGCTGATTCTTGATGTAATCCCACCTCCACCTTAAACACATCCATCACTCCTACAGCAAACCTCACCACTGTCACACTACCCTCATACATATACTTTACCACTCTTACATACTTCTCTGCCACTCCCAACTTCCTCATACATACCACAACTCCTCTCGAGACACCCTATAATATGCTTTGTCTAAGTCCACAAAGACACAATGCAGCTACTTCTGACCTTCTCTATACTTCTCCATCAAGACCCTCAGGGCAAACATCACATCTGTAGTGCTCTTTCCCATCATGAAAGAGTACTGCTGCTCACTAATCATCACCTCCCTTATTAACCTAGTTTCAACTACTCTTTCCCATAACTTCATACTGTGGCTGATCAATTTTATGCCTCTGTAGTTACTACAGCTGTGCACATCACCCTTATTCTTAAAAACCTGTACCAATACACTTCTTCTCCACTCCTCAGGGCTCCTCTCACTTTCCAAGAATGCGTTAAACAATCTAATAAAAAACTCCACTGCTATCTATCCTAAACACCTCCATGCTTCCATGGGTATGTCATCTGGACCAACAGCCTTTCCATTCTTCATCTTCTTCAAAGCTGTCTTTACTTTCTCCTTGCTAATCCACTGGTCTTCCTGATTCACTATCCCCACATCATCCAACCTTCTGTCTCTAATTCTCTTCATTCATCAGCCCCACAAAGCACTTTTTCCATCTGCTCAACACACTTTCCTCACTTATGACTACATTTCCCTCGTTATCCTTTATCACCCTAACCTGCTGCACATTTTCCCCAGCTTGGTCCCTCTGTCTAGCCAATAGGTACAGGTCTTTTTCTCCCTCCTTAGTGTCCAACCTTTCATAGAATTCACCATACACCTTATCCTTAGCCTTCACCACTTCTCTCATCATCAAACACCTCATCTGCTTGTAATCCTGTCTACTTTCTTCATTTCTCTGACAATCCCACTTCGTCTTTGCCACCCTCTTTCTCTGTATACTTTCCTGTACATCCTTGTTCCACCACCATGTCTCCTTGTCCTCCTTCCTCTGTCCAGAGGTCACACCAAGCACCTTTCCAGCTGTCTCCCTTACCATCTCTGCTATAGTTGCCCAGCTATCTGGTAACTCTTCACTGCCATCCAGTGCCTGTCTTAACTCTTCCCTGAACTCTACATCACAATCATGTTTTTCATCTTCCACCATTTGATCCTTGGCACTGCCCTCATGCTCCTCCTCTTCTTCTTGATTGCCAGTGTCATCCTACAGATTACCGTCCTACGCTGCCTAACTATACTTTCCCCTGTCACCACTTTACAGTCTCCGATCTCCTTCAGACTGGCCCTCCTGCATAGGATATAATCCACCTGTGTACATCTTCCTCCACTCTTGTACATCACCCTATGCTCCTCCCTCTTCTTAAAATATGTATTCACCACAGCCATGTCCATTCTTTTCACAAAATCCATTACCATCCGACCATCTGCATTCCTCTCTTTGACACCATACTTACCCATCACCTTCTCATCCCCTCTGTTCCCTTCAACAACATGCCCATTGAAATCGGCTTCAGTCACCACTCTCTCACCCTTGGGTATACTCTCCACCACTTCATCAAACTCACTCCAAAATTTTTCTTTCTTATCCATCACACACCCAACTTGTGGAGCATATGCACTAATAATATTCATCATCACACCTTCAATTTCCAGCTTAATAAACGTCACTCTGTCTAGCACTCTTTTTACTTTCAAAACACTCTTGACAAACTGTTCCTTCAGCATAACCCCTACCCTATTTCTCCTCCCATCCACACCATGGTAGAACAATTTGAACCCACCTCTGGTGCACCTGGCCTTGCTCCCCTTCCATCTGGTCTCTTGTACACACAATATATCAACCTCCTTTCTCTCCATCATATCAGCTATCTCTTTCCCTTTACCAGTCATACTCCCAACATTCAAAGTTCCTACCCTCACTTCCATACTCCTAAGCTTCCTCCTCTTCTCCTGTCTCCAGGCATGCCTTTCCCATCTGCTTCTCATTCTCCTTTGGCCAACAGTAACCAAATTTACACCAACATCCTGTTGGCTAACAGTATTGGTGGCAGTCATTGTTAATCCAGGCCTCAACTGATCTGGTATGGAAATCTGTATTGTTGTCCACATATGTGATCTGGCAAAAAGTTTACACGGAATGTCCTTCCTGATGTAACCCTCCCCATTTATTTGAGCTTGGGACTGGCACAAAGAAATACACTGGCTTGTGCATCCCCAGTGGCTGGGGTCATAGCTATTCTAGTTCATTGACACTGATAAATGGGAAAATTGGGGCATGCGTGGCTAAGCTTAAAAAAGCTCTAGGGCTGTTAACGAGGTAACCTCCTATGATGTATGATCCTATGTGATTCTCTGTTGACCTTTCTCAAACAACTTACAGCTTGCAATACAGCTGTACCAATGTGCCACTAAAGTATGTCAAGCCGCTTTCTACCCTTAATGCCTGCAGTAGAAGCACCACCTATGCCAAAAAGACATTTTCACTTGAATGGTCCATGATATTTTAAGTGGAAAGTTTGCAATGGCATACAACACCAATGTAAAATTTTAAGTCCCATACTATAGTGGACCAGATTCACATTTTAGATTTGGTTGTAGAGATCAGCAATTCCTCATTAGTCTTTATGTATTGAAAAATCCTAAAGGCCTTTTCTTTGAATCATGTGTACTATAACCAGTTAGAGTAGTGCTACCCCAAGCTTTAATTATTTTGGAATCCAGACCTAAATCTGTCACTGTTTTCATGACAAATGGCTGCTGATACTGCTTAAGTATTTCTACAACTGAGAGTGGAAGTGTACCTTCAACCAAGTCAATGAAAGGAGCCTAATTAATGCTGGCACTAAAAATTGTGAACCTGCTATTAGCGTCAGAAGATAACAAAGTAACAAGGTAGGTAACAAAATATTTTTGGTTATCTTCTCCATCGTCAAGTATTATATCTGTGAAAGTTAGTTGTATTCATTAGGGACAGTGCCTAGGCATTGCTCTGGTAGGTGCACTATTGTCCCGTTCAGTGCTACTGCTTAGTGATCAATCTATTTTCACAGGCTATAGCTATTGTGAGCAGTACCACTGACTATTCAGCAGTGTGCATAAATATCCTGAGCTGTACAAGCACCTGTGACTCTATAAACTAGCTGCATAAAGTTACGTGTTCTGTCTTAAGGAATAATGATTGTTCTGTGGTAAATAAACCTAGCTATTCAGTGTCTAGCATCTGTGACTCTAAAAGTATCTCTGTAGTATTATCAGATCGTTGTTTGTGCTGTAAACAAAGCCTACAGTGTCGAACACCTACACTGTCCACCCCTAGTAACAATTGTCCTGTAGTGTATAGAAGTGACTACTGTACTATTAGGAGTTGTAACTCTACAAGTCAGTTGTAACTCCATCTAACGTATCATTAGAGTTTCACCCTAAATACTTCTAAGGAAGTTAAGGCCCCTCTCTTTGTTCCCCCTTTATCAAATCCACAGTAGAATATAATGCTTATATATATATATATATATATATATATATATATATATATATATATATATATATATATATATACACATTATATATGTAGACATTTTGCCCAGCAGGAAAAAACTATAATGGTTTTTCATCACAATATCTCGGCATAAGTTCTGTAAACTACACAAAATGTCTATAAACCCTATAACTCTATTCTATTCTCTATAGACTTCTCCAAGGCAACCTATGTTTAGCTTACAAACTGGCAAATTATCCAGGCTTGTCTGACTTTTTACATTTTCATAAAATAGCTAATACCACCAATACCCACTCTAGAGATCTAAATCTGTACAATAATACTAGAAGAGCTTGGCAGGATAGACACCCTTCCCAAAGTATCCCATACATACAGAAAAATCTACTTTGATGAGAAGATGCAGATCTGGAAATTCACCCTTATGTAGCTCTTCAAGCTTTTATGAATACAGGAAGGAAGGAAGGAAGTAATGGAAATTATATAGCTTGACTGATACTCTAGTAGTCATATATGAAGTGATTGTGGAAGCTTTATAAATCAGAAAACTACAGGAAGCAGATAAAATATGGGACCTGAAGTGTTGGGACATATCCTTCATCAGAAATCTGAAAAAAACTAGTACAGTCAATTCTGAGTCCTATATCTGTTCCAGTAAAATTGCAAATAATAGCTATTAGTATTATGGCCTTGTGAGGCATGCTTTATATGTAGGATATGGGAACTCATCTGATGTATATGGTCAGTAGACAACTGATGGATGTCTTTGGACTCTAGCCAGTATTACTGTTTCACAAACATGGGCACATATGCCTGTGCAAGTGCTCACATGCACACACACATACACACACACACACACACACACACACACACACACACACACACACACATACATACACACACACACACACACACACACACACACACACACACACACACACACACACACACACACACACACACACACACACACACACACACACAAAACTCAACACGGTTTTCGACCATCACACAGCACTACCACTGTGCTAATCAATTTCACCATCTCCATAAATGCACATGGAAACCAAGGCAGACTAGTCTCTGCCATCTTTCTAGACTTATCCAAAGCATTCGATACAGCTTCCCACAATAAACTCTTAACCTGCCTCTCTGAGCTCAACATGCACTACCCCACCCTGCTCTGGTTGAAAAATTACTCAAATAATCACCTTCAATCAGTCAAATGGCATGACTCCCTATCCTCCCCTCTCACTGCAACCCTAGGTGTTCTCCAGGGTTACATTCTCAGTCCCCTTCTCTTTAATATTTTTACAAATCAGCTTCACTTATCTACCACAACAGCCAAAATAGTACAATACGCTGATGACACAACTTTAATCTGCTCTGCATCTAATCTCCAGCACCTCCAACAAAATGGCCAGGAATCCTTCACAGAGACAGAAAACTGGTTAAACAAACCACAAATGATACTAAACCCAAACAAAACCCAACTCATACTATTCCACCCAACAAAGACTAATGACCTAACCACCTTCACTGTATTCTCAGCCAATAAGACCCCCCTCTCTCCATTTCCAGAAGCCAATTTCTCGGGATAACAATAGACCAACAACTAAGATTCAACAAATATATATTCCTAACTATCTCCAAACAAAAACTAGGGACCCTACACCACTACAAAAAGTACCTTACTTCCAAATCTAGAACTGCTATAGCTAGAACCCATCTCTTAGCTACATTACATTATGCATGTCGAGTACTAACAAATCAAAATAAGACTGACCTTAACAAACTTTCTACATGTTACCACAAAATTGTCAGATTGCTACCAGTGCCAAATCTCATTCCCACTACTGCCAGTCCCTACTTAATTTACATTGGCTTGAGCTCCCCAACTTATTACAATTCCACCCACTCAACCTAGCACACCAAATACTATACTATCCATAAATAAATCCCTGCCTTATCTGGACTACTAAACTTCTACACTTCAAATAAACAATTATGCTTCACCAATAAAGTTCTGATAGAAAAATTTCCATGTAAAAATAGCTCTGGGATTCCCTCTTCCCCAACGAAGCTGCTAACACCTGAAATAGTCTTCCTCCTGACATTAGACTACAAAACAAAACACCCACTTTCAAAAGACTCCTTAAATCACACCTTCTCATCAACCAGCTATGCAATTGCAATGGCCCACTTTAAACTCTCACTACATAGAAGCAGTGCTGTTTTCTTAAGCCTCCTATACTAAATGATGTGCTCAACATTGCTCACTCCATTTATCTTCTTGTGAATGTTACTAATGTGCACCTTAAATGCTCTTTGTAAATATTGTACAAATGTTCTTCTTCTTTTTCTTTCTGTTGCCTTGTACTAAGCTCAATTTAATCCACTTGTAATGTATACCCTGTATTCTAATATAATTCCCTTCAACTTTGTTTTAACTTTTGTAGTATGCCAACTGGTTCAATATTTGCAAATTCTGTAACATGTAGCTATCATTTCTAAATGCTGTAACTACTGTACTTGTGCAGCTTTTTTCGCCTTGACTGAACGTATGTTTGTTTGACAAATGCAGGGGTGTGATTTAATGTCGTTGGTGTGAATGGCCGAATGGTGGTTTTGTAGACGGTATGGAATGTCGATACAGGTAAGTGGGGCTGGGTGGCGAGAGTGTGCAAGTGTGTGTGAATTAGAGTTAGGGTTGGGAATGAGTGAAAGATAGGTGTTATGCATTTGTATGTGAGTTTGTGTATCTTAGGTAAGGGTCAGGTTAGGGAATATATGTAGTGCTGCTTGTATGTTTGTAAATGTTTGTGTGTCTGAGTATGTTTTGTTTAGTGGTGTTACAGGAAGGTTAGAGGTGGAGGAAGGGGCAGCATTAGGGTTATCACCCATTACTAAAGTGGTTCAGGGAAGCCTAACCCTAATACTGGTGTACCTAATTAAAACCTCCACATAACATGGGGGGGGGGGGTGTTCTAATATCAGGAGACGAAATAAGTTTTCCTCTCTCGATATTATTGTCTTCATTTTATATTCGGTATTGTGTATGATCAAATTTGTTTTGTTAGTGTTTTACATTCAACATTAAGGTAGCTGGGTCATGCACAAGGCACCCATGTATATCTATCTATATATATATATATATATATATATATATATATATATATACACAAATACAGACATACACAAAAGCATACCCCCCACATACTCACACACCCACACTCTCTCTCACATATGCACATATATGTGTACCATGCTGTATAATATATCACAGCACAACAAAAAATCTCTGTGGATCACATCTTAGTGAGTCCCACTTCTATGACAAAGCATCAAAGCATGTAGGGAAAGTAGGACTCACCCTGCAGGAATCATGGGAATGTTGCATTACAGTTTCAGTGGATTGAGCTTCGCACAAAAAGTGTGTGTGTGTGTGTGTGTGTGTGTGTGTGTGTGTGTGTGTGTGTGTGTGTGTGTATGTGTGTGTGTGTGCGCGTGTGTGTGTGTGTGCGTGTGCATGTGTTTGCGCAATAAAATTTACCTTCAGTTTCTTTTGATTGTTAGTGAAGATAGGGCAGATTACAAATCAGTGGGTGCAGTTCTGTTCATGATTATTGAAAACAGATTAAAATAAAAGCATTAGTAGTGAATCTTATGCTGTCAGCCTACAATTATTCAGTGTCATTGCCATCATATTATGATGTCATTCCTCCATTAAGATGTCATATTGTCTCTCAGGGCCTGAAAACTATATGTTTACCCAAGCAAAACCAACTATTAGCCTAGAGTTTTTTACATACAGAACTAACGATATTATTAAAGCACTTTTGTTTTACAGTTCTGTACTGTCTGCTGAGAATGCTGAACCAAATTATAGAGCAAAGCACTTCCGCGTCACCAGTACTCAAGTCCTGCCCCATACAAGCAAAGCCCAGAAACAATTTAAACAGTCTTGGTTAAATCAGCAGTCATTCTCATTACTCCTTCTGTCAAACTGTCATGCTTTTCAGCTGAAAATAGTGGTAAACATTTCACAAGTAAAATATCACTCCAGGGATGGGTAACGTATGCTCTAATTATCCACTAGACTGGAGACTGAAACCACTCAAAACTCCTTTAAGCCATTATTACTGGTCTTTTAGTTTACTGGCATACCTCCCAGACATGTTATGTTAGTCTCTGTATATGATAATAAGCATGAGTGAAAGGCTGCTGATTTTCAATATCAAGCCAGACTTCAAGGGTTTCTAAAACAGAGTATTTATTTCAGAGGGACTCTTTTCACTCTTGTAATTGGAAAACAACAATGTTTATCAAAATGAGTACAGAGATGATCACAAAAGACTATGATGCCATAGATATTACAAATGGAATAATCCCAAAACATAAATGCCCATCACAAACAAAATGTATAAAACACTACAGGAAATCAAGATGATCAATATTTTCCCATTGTTTGCTTAAGATTTTCATTTTACTAAACTCAAAGCAGATAATGTGACTGTGTCTGAACGGTATATTTTAATATGAAAAATTTTGTAATTTACAATAGCATAGATTCTCAGCATTCGTATGAGTGTGGAATGTCAACAGTAAATTGTTTAATAACATTAAAAATGCATTTGTTTCTTAACCATGTTCCTGACATATTCGCAAGATGTGATAAAAATGTTCAGAGTAGGTTAGTTTTTGTCACAATAAATGATTTTATATTGAAATTGTTGCAATAACAATATCTTTCTATTCTTACTTATTATTTCCATAGACTGCATTATTTAAAAAGCTCACAAAGTGACTGAATATATTGTTTGCTACAAAATGCTGGAATATTCTGATCATATCAAGTAATCTTTCACTCCCTTTCCTTAAAGATATTCGGAGTTCAAGAGCTTTCTTTACTATCTTTATCAGAATGTTTGTAAAATTACCATGATCAATCAACTACATGGGTGGTAAAAGATCAAAACTAATGGATCCAGTTTCACACAGAGTGGCTAATAATTTCAGAGACTGGTTACACAAGAGTAAACACCACCCCAATACATTATCTGCCTCAAACAATAAATCTCTTGCAGTACCTCAGTGTTCAAGATAAGAGAATATGCAGAGATATATTGATGGAAAATTCTCTTATGTAACAATTAACCAAACTTCTAAGATTCTCCTTCATGAACTTTAACCCACACCCTCAAAAGTTTCATCATATGCCAATCTGAAACTGCCCTTTTACTAACATTGCATTAACTGGCTACTAAATATGAAACAGAAGACCAATAATACCATATTAGACTTGTAAGAAAACAAATTGGTAACAGAAACTGCCAGAATGGAATCATCTGGTATTAAAAATTATAGCATAGATGTTCTGCACTTACAAGATATTGCACTAAGCAAAACAGAAGTGATTATGTTTTCCATTTAAAGCATAACTTTATATTTATCTTTTAAAGAGCTCTAGTATTATAGCAATAACCCACGCCTGGGTGTGGGTAATGCTAAATTTACCCACGGTTGGCGTGGTTTGGTCCCGAGGGCGAAGCCCGAGGGACCAGACAAAGCCAACCGTGGGTAAATTTAGCATTACCCACACCCAGAAGTGGGTTATTGCTATTATACCATGACATTATTTAAGAAAAGAAACTATTGCTTTTCTTAAATAATGGCATAGTATAATGCCTGTTTACTGCCCTTCCGCAGATGTCTGGCATCGCGGCAGTTCTGATGTACTGCGCACCTGTGCAGTACATCAGAGTTGTGAGCAAAAGCGGAGAAAGCAAGATCTCCATTGCTTTTTTTTAGCTATGTTAAATGAGTTTAACATAGCGAGACAGTTTTAAAATAAGCAACGGAGATGTCCGTTGCTTATTTTAAAACTGTTTTGCTATGTTAAACTCATTTAACATAGCGAAACACTAAAAAAAAGCAACGGAGATCTTGCTTTCTCCGTTGCTTTTTTTAAAAACACTGTCTCACTATATTAAATGGGTTTAACATAGCGAGACAGCTTTAAAATAAGCAACGGAGATCTCCGTTGCTTATTTTAAAGCTGTCTCGCTATGTTAAACCCATTTAACATAGCGAGACAGTGTTTTAAAAGAACGAGTTATACTAATGGAAAAAAGTCCGGGCGACCGGACCTTTTTCCATTAGTATAACTCGATTTACAATGGGCATGCTGGCCAATCAGCGTGCACGTTTTGGGGGGGGTCATGGTATAATACCTGATATTCTCACTCCACACACACAAACACACACAAACTAAGCGCACTCACATGGGTGCACAAATGCACACACACATACACACACACACACACACACACACACACACACACACACACACACACACATATACGCACATACACATATGCGCGTGCACAGACAGACAGACACACAGACCCACAGACACATACAGACACACACACACATACCACACACAGAACACATACACACGCATAACACATACACACAAACACACCCACATGCATGTGCGCACATACACACATATACACTCACACACACACACACACACACACACACACACACACACACACACACACACACACACACACACACACACACACACGCACACACATATACGCACATACACATATGCGCGTGCACATACAGACAGACACACAGACACACATACACATACAGACACACACACACATACCACACACATAACACATACACACACATAACACATACACACAAACACACCCACATGCATGTGCTGTGCGCACATACACACATACACACACACACACACACACACACACACACACACACACACACACACACACACACACACACACACACACATGCACTCTGATGGAATACAAAAACTGACGCTGCTACTCCAGCTCAAGATGGCTAGTCCTTTAATGCCACATCTGTGTATTTTAATGGAGTCTAAATAGTCATATAATGCATTTTCAGTAAATAATAAAGCTGCATTTTAGCTGCAGTCAGTTCTTTTTATGACTCTTGATAAGTAGTCATTTTGTTGTTTTTACTAAACATGCAATAATAGGTGGTGTAATATAATTACTCCACATCAAAAATAAATGATATATGACAATGAATAGTCTGGCAAACTAATTTCCTGCCTCCTCAATAATGTTATGTTAATGTGAATAAAAACTTTCAGTCCTTAAACAGATCCATTTTGCTTTAGTCTTTGACCTAATGATGGCTCTGAACAAGTCAGGTGGCCCAGTAACTGATGTTCATACAGCCTATAAGAAACCTAGGAACTGATGGCTTACTTTTGGAATTTTATTACTCATGTAAAATCTGTGATATGTTTGGGTAACAGCACTTTTCAGGAGGAACTCCAAGACTTTCTGCTTTCACAGCTTGAATGCCAACTGGATTTTGTCTGTTTTCGCAGTTTACCATGCCTGGATACACACTAAGGTGAGACTAAAATCAAGTGACCTCTTCAGAAGTGCACAAAGGCAAGGAGAAGTAAATAAATAATGTTGCTTAGTTCTTGAACATTATCATGACATGAACATTTAAATGTACTACTACCTTCACCACCTTTGACTGATATGTTTGTTTGTGTCTTTCAGCTTTTCACAGTTAGGGGTCGCCACAGCGGAACTCTGGTCCACTAATGATTGGCAGTTGATTTTTACATACCGGCTTGCCAGGCCTGACACACAACCTTCAACGAAGGTACGCCCATTCATGCATGTCTCCACGCAGAAGACGCTCTAGTTAAGAATCGAACCGGACAGCGTCTTACTGTGAGGCGACAACGCCGAATGTAGATATTTGGCCTCAAATAGCTTTTAGTAGGAAGAACAAAGCTTTAAAAGTAGTAAATCCCCGATGGCCTTTGTTTTTCTGTCAAATACTATTATGCCTGTTACACCATGCATTTGGTAGCTTTCTCACCTGACAGTTTAGACAAGTTTTTCTCTTGGAAATGGAGGTCGACTATAGTTATTCCCATATCTGTGGATAGTTATCACCTCATAAGTTTGACATGAACCTTTAGGAAATGCTTCAAAAGGACATCATATGCTCTAATTTCTAAGATGTTGAAATCAAATTTGGGTATCTTACAGCATGGATTTTCAGAAGGGAGATCTTAGTTGACAAATTTAATACATTTCTATCAGAATTTGAACTTGTCAGAGTACATAGTACACTTGGATCTTGTTAAAATATTCAGTTCTGTGGCACACACTGAGATCATTACCACAGTGCATATCATCAGTATTAAAGGGTTCATTATTAACTGAGCTGGTGAGTAACTGTCAAATAAAAGTTTCAGGGTTAACATTATAGGGTATTACATCTGAGGATATGCTGGTTACTGTCAGGATCTCTCAGATGTTGTCCTTGGGCTGAAATTATTCACAATTTTTATGTCTGTTCTTGCAGTACAAAAAGACATATGGGTCAGCAAGTTTACTGATGATACCAAGACTGGGTTGATTATAAATATAGCAAATGATCATGCTAAATTTCACTTTTATAAGGATATGTTATATATTCATGTATTTACTTACTTCATGACATTTGATTACTGGGAAATTCCAACAAGGTAGGAGCGCATTTTCATTGGAGGCCCAGCGAGAAAAGTTCCAAAGTATTACAAAACATTTAAAGAAAAATAATTTTACAAGCTTCAGAAATAATATAAACATTTACAGTTTAAATAAGTACACCAGATTAGACATAATATGAAAACACTGGTTAAAAACAGATGCACGCTTTATTATGATATAATATTTAGAGAAATTGTAGCCAGTTTTTAGAGAAACTAAAGGTAACTTTGTATAATATAAGCAAACATTGCAATATGAAGTGAGAGAAAAGCAGACTTATGATATATTTAGAAAGAATGCCAGGGGAAAGAAATTGATAGAATTAAGGAAGTGAGTAAAGAAGAGAGGGAGGAGGAGTAAGATATGAAAGGGTACTTGTTCACATGTAGGGGTAGAGTTTATCCTGGTGCTGAGCAAGAACATAGTGCGTTTTTGGTTAGGAAGTCTTTCAGAATGGTTTTGAAGGATGAGAGGGAGGGAGGGTATTGACCTGATGGACAAGTAGATGGATGCTGGATAATTGTATAGGTGGTAAGAAGTTATTTATATAGGTTCATAGGAAATTACTAGACTAATGGCTTGAGAGTTTTTACAAGCTTAGCCAATATAACCCAATTTTACCCAATATATGGTCTTTAAGGCCAACAGGATTGCATGGATTTGTGCCTATGCCTTGAGTATCTTACAGATTGCCCCTGTCCATAAAGGACATAGACACTACCCCAGGTGTGAATTTTTGATCCCTCAGCCATTGATCTAATTGTGTTTGAAGGAGGCTAGGAAAATCTCTGAGGCACATATCTGTCTCTCCAGCATGTTTTATTTGAGTCTCTGACTAAGTTTATATCCCTACATCAGGTGAACCTATTACTGTTTGACTTGTTGACGTATAGCAACTCCATCAGGGCTGGAATTGTGAGTGCCTTGTAGGTCAGACATAAGTCACCCCTTAATAGTCAGTAGGAAATAAAGTAAACGGATAGGGTTTTTAATCTATCCGCATAGGATATATTGTTTATTCCCTGTATTTTTCTTTGTGATGAACCTCTGAGGTCACTCCAGATGCTGTAAGTGTCAAGTGTTGTAAGTTTATTTATAATACCCGAGTAGGAAATTTTGTCAAATGCCTTGGCCAGGTTGAGGGAGACATATGTACTGTTTACCCTCATACATGGCTTTCATGACTTTCTCAAAGAAATCCACTAGATTAAGTAGGCATGACCTGCCCTTAACAAAGCCAAATTGAGTCATGCCCAATATTTGGAGGTTTCCTATGCCATTATTTATCAAGTCCATGATTATTTTTTTCCATGACCTTACATAAAAGACTAGTCAAGCCTATGTGCATATAATTTCCAAGGTCAGTAGATGATAAAGTTAATGCAGAGGGATGTCTGTTGCTGTCTTCTACTCTGTCGAGACAAAGCCAGTCCAGAGGCTGTAGTTAAAAAGTGATCCTAATGGTCCTGATAAGTCCTGATTTAAGCTGTTTAAGAGGAAAGCTTGTATATCATCAGGCCCCATTGAAGCCATATTTTAGCTTTACAGAGGATAGTGGCAACTTGTTTTGTGGTGGTAATTGGCGGTGGAGTGATGGAGGATATTTCTTTTGGAAGAACTGGGATGATGGGAAGATGAAATCTGAGCTGAGTTTGTCAGCCAGCAGATTTGCTATAGCTTCTGGCTGAGTATAGGTGACGCCATCTACAACTAATTCTGTACATTGAGTGTCACCCTTAAGATTGCTGACATAACTAAAAAATGCCTTATGGTTGTTCTTAGCTTTGGAGGCTATTTTTACCTCAAAGTCTGCTTTCAGAGATTTGACAATTTCCCTGATTTGCTTGTTTAGACTAATGAGGGACTCTTTTGCTCTGTTGTGCATATTCCCTCTTACTTTTCAACAGGATTTTCTTGATTTTGTTGTACACGCTATTAATACCAGGTGTCCACCAGGATGGCTTTTTCTCCCTGTTTGATGTGGGTTTATTTTGGTCTGGTATATTACTGTTTCTATGCAGTTGCCTTTATGGTCATACAGAGCTTTTGTGTATGCCTCTACATTGGATTCTGTATTTTCTGGATTGAGGGGGGACACTTGGAAACTAGCTATGCCATCCCTTAGTGTGAGTAATTTACCTTAGAGAATTTCTTGAAGTTTTTATGGTTAGGTGGGGGACTAATTTTACCTTTATTTAAGGGATGCCGCTTTATGTTATGATCTTACCAGTGAGGACATCACATGGTGGGGGGTGGCACTTTTCCATATTTGTCAATACCAGATCTAGTATTTTTGTTCCCCTAGTGGGAGTGCAGACTAACTGCTCCAGGACATTTTAATTTTCAAAGTCAAGAAATCTTTCAGCCTGTATGTTAGTAGTCATGTATGCCTATCAATTAACGGAGGGGTAATTAAAATCACCCATAAGTATGATATTGGACTGGTTGGCGAATTATTCTATTAATTTCAGGTATGATGTATGGGGTTCCTGGTTTATGGTAGGGGACCTGTAGCTAGGAAGAATTTGGTAATTGATTGTTTCCATTGTTAGTTGGACATGAAGTAGCTCACGCATGTCATACTTTTTATCCTTATGTAGATAGATACACCTCTTCCTTTTGCTCTTTTGTGTTGAGTGAGTGGTTAGAATGTATTAAAGACGTTACAGCCATTTACTGCCAGAGTGCTTTCCATGTCTTACAACCATGTTTCAGTAACTGCACAGATGTCAGCATTCTCCAGGGTGAGGAGAGTTTCCAGGAGTGCAATTTCTTGTTGAGACTCCTGGCATTGAGCAGTAACAACTTTGGCTTGTCTTGAGTTGCTTTTGTTATGCTGGAGGGTTTTTCTCTTTGGCAATGCCTAAAAAAGGCACTATAGGGGTGTATAGTACTTTGGCCAATAGCCTAAAGCCTAGAGGTGACAGGTGAAGAATGTCCATGGCAAAGCAGCATGATCTGTCAACCATGTTCGCCAGGCTGACAAGTATTGGACCCCTTTGGTTTGGAATGACACCAGTAGTTAAGCCAGTTGTTAAAATCAATTATTTTCTGCTGGTATTATGACATAATCTTTGGAGATGGTAGAATGTTGCTCAGTGCTAGGCTCATACCTGCCTGTTATACATATTCTGATAGCTCAATCATGTATCTCTTCATATAGTCCAAGGAGGTACATCTCTGGTCATTCATCACCACATGGACTATGACCGAGTCATACAGGTATTTAGGGGTAAGTGACCTGAGTGTTTGTGTGATCTGGCAGATAATGGTTCCTGACTGTAACTTTCTCCTAATCCAGTCTGATAGGCCTATATGGAGATTAAGTGGCAGATTAGACTTAATGCTGACAGCTTCCCGGGTATTAATGAATACATCCCCACTAAACCCCTCATAATGGTTTAACATAATTGCCATATGAACGTTTTTTTTGAACATTATTATATTTCATGTATGTATTTAATGTATATATTAAATTTGCATTCATAAAGACACTAGGTATATAATATGCATTACTAGGTATATTAAGTTAATTTTCATGTGCATGTACAATTTTAAAAGGACAACAGGTCATTATATCAATTATAAAATAAGGCATGTAAATGTATATATTTATAAGTCAAATAAGTTATATGGTGCATTTTAATAATATAAATACTATTACAACAGTGTGTTTTTTACTATTCATATTTTATTTAGGAATACGATGTTGTAAAAGTACATATATTTTTAAATCTTAATTGAACATTAATTGATCAGGTGGTATTTTTGGGCATTTTTTTAACTATTTAAAGTTTGGTTATTGAGTTGTTATTTGTTCTGATGAAATATATGTTTGTTAGATGAAAGCACTCAACAGTATTTGTATCCTACTACAATAAATCAGTGTTTTTTATATCGTGGATCGTGGCCTTTGTTCTGGGGAATACATTCTGGTTCGTGTGATTTTCTTGAGTTGGTTTTCCCTGGAAGCGTTTTGTTGGTGTAGGCCTATATGTTAGTTGATGAGGTAATTCTAATCAATTTAAGCTTTTTATAGCTAAAAGTGGTGGTTTGTGGAAGGGGTATTTGCTGTAAATTTAGCAACTTTGTTATAGCATTGTTCAAGCTTTGATTTTTGTGATATCTGGAGGTTAGTAAGGATGGGAGCACCATAAAGAAGTGTGGGGAGGTGATAAGTAGTGGCAAGTTTTAGTTGCCATAGTGAGAACGTTTTTGACTCTGTCAAGCATCCCTAGTTTTTGATGAGTTTTTCTTATGCAATGTTGTATATGTAGGTCAAATGTAAGATTATCCTCCACTATCATCCCTAATAATTTGCTATGAGAAGTGATTTCTATGGTTGAATTATTAAGAAAAAGTGCTTTAAATTTTGGTTTTTAATGAGAGAGGGTTTAGGGAAAAATTAGTAGTTTATTTTTTAACATGAGTTTTAAGTTATAAAAGCCATGTTTCATTGGCTATTAAAGCTTCTTGATTAACTTTATTTTTGAAGTGTACCATGTTATAAGGTGTGTAAATGAGTGTGGGGTCATCTATGTATTGCATTAGGGAGGCCTGTCCTGTAGATGTGTAGAGGATGTTGGTGACAATGTTAAAAAGGAGATGACCAATGATAGAGCCTTGTGGTGCACCAGTGGTGACTTTGGGGTATGGAGAGAGGGTGGAGTATCATTTTAGTGACTGACACCTATTGGATAGGTAGGTTTTGAACCAAAGAGGGGTGTACTGAGAGGGTTTCACTTTATAATCTTGAAATGTTGAAATCATGAATTTCAGCATTTGGAGACTATAAAGCCAAATTTCAAAATATGGAAAGTGCATAATCGTGAATTTGAGTATCTCAAATTCGCGGTTATGGCTTGACATTACATGACATGCAGTGTTTATGTTGGATGCAGCTTGATGTGGTATATGGATTTGCGTGGTGTGTAAGGTAAGTGACTGCTTTTTAAGGTTTTTTGGGTGGGAGTTTGAGTGTGTGTTAGATTGTTTTTAAGTTGTATATGTGGGTTAGGGTAGGTAGGTTAATGTATGAGTGTGTAATTGTTGGATGTGTTTGTGTATTTGTGATGTGTGTGTGTGTGTGTGTGTGTGTGTGTGTGTGTGTGTGTGTGTGTGTGTGTGTGTGTGTGTGTACGAGGGACTGTGGAATGGCTGGGTGTGTGTGCTCTGTCTGTTACTGTTTGTGCGATCTCGGAGTTAGTAAATATAAGTAGGGGGTGCAGGGGTGCTTGCCCCCTTGCTTTTGTGTAGTGTAGGTATTTGCATGTTTGGTGTTTTTTTTTTTGTGTGTGTATTTGTTTTGTGGTGTGGGTGAAGTGGTTTATTTGTGGTGTGGTGTATGCTGTGTGTTTGGGTTTATGGTTTTGGGTTTGTGAAATTTCGTTTTGGTACGGTTTCGGCTTTATGGTCTCGAAATGCTGAAATTCGAGATTTCAGCATTTCGAGATTATGAAGTGAAACCACTGAGAGAGACCTAATGAGGGCATTTGAAACAGAAGTTTGCTGTGACAAACTGTGTTGAAGCCTTTAGACAAGTCTATAAAGAAGGAGAAGACAAGTTTGTCATTACCTTTAGTTTTATTGACAGTATATATGTGATCATTGAATAATCATATGGAATTCAATGTTGGTAAATCTGAAGTCCTATTATGGCATCAATAATCCCTGCTACCCATACAATGTAGATAATGCAATTTTAAGTGCTGGAGCTAGGATTAGGAATTTGGGTATGATTACTGAAGGTAGGTTGAAGTATGAAGACAATTCACTGCTGGCAAAAGAGCATTACTCCCTCTTTATAAGGCTGGGTTGAGATTAACTATCACATATTGTGCAGCAGCCCCTTTTTATCTTTTCAGCTGCATAATTTGGAAAGGATCAAAAAATGTAATATCAGACAGATCACTAGAGCAAAACATCTAAGCTATAGGGACAGGTTGTAGTTGTCTCTGTATTCTGTTAGATACAGACTGATAAGGGGTGATCTTATTTTAATCTATAATTGTAAAGGCAATGTCATTTTGGCTGCCACTCTACAGACTAAGTTTAAGTCATACCCCATGGGTACAAGAAACAACTGTTTCTTTGTGAATAATCCAGTGTAGAACATTGTTCAGGGGAGACCATTCCATAGTAGGTCAGTAAATTAAGGATCAAATTGACTTTATGGATTACAAAGGTTCCTAGTCATGAAAAATGTAGGGGAGATGTGAGAAAATGTTTTGGGAACAAGGTATTTGATTGCTCATGCAGAGGTGGCAAATTCATATAAGGTTTCTATTGAGTTTGAGATACTTATACATTGAATATTGTCCATACTTGTTTAGACTATCCCCCAGATTTACTATTCCTCCGTGCAGGACTATCTTAGTCCTGCACGGAGGCGACTGTTTAGGAGCAGGCATAATAATGAGGCATGCTGCCTGAGCTCCTAAGCTTACACAGAACTTGTAAGAGTGCAGGGGGTGTGTCTGAGAGCAGAGCTCTCAGAATAAACATGCCCCCACAAGGAGGAACAGCAGAAAGGGGTATGAAATGGCTGAGACCACTCACAGGTAACCGCATATCCTCTCCAACAGTCCCCCTTGTGTATAACAGCAACAGTATATATAAATAAAATGAAGAAACACTTAATTTTTTTTTAAAAAGCCGATTAAAGCTAACCTTAGGTGCGTGTTCCCATCACTTATCTATGGTTAATACAGCTTAAATGGCTGAACAGGATAACAAGGAAGATATATGCAAATGAAGAAGCACAGCAATAGTGTAGTGGGCAGAGCATTTGCCTTACAAGTAGGCATTCCTGGTTCGAGTCCCACTGCAGCACTTTCCATGGCAAAGCATATTATGAGTATTGTTTATGTTGCATGACCCACTAAATAACATATTTACATGAACTGGAATACTGCAGTAAATGCACGTGAGGTGTCAGTGTCATAATGAATAAGGTACTAGTAAGCAGGTTTAAGCACAAATAAGCAGTAGTAAGCATATTTAAGCACTAGTAAGCGGGCTTAATCCCATTTGCGTGGTGGTAAGCAATGCCTACACTGGTTAAGCAATTTATAAGCTAACTCTCTGAAAGCAGATGTAAAGGCAGGTTAGCAGTGATTACCGTCCGGCAAACATGCTTACAACTGCTCAAAAGTGCCTTAATCACTCTGTATCAAATGGCCTTGTTCTGGCCATCAACAAAATAAACAACCATGCAGGTCTCAAACCCGGGATCCTATACACCATAGTCACAGTAGTTAGCCACCAAGCCATCACAGAAGTACAGAATAATGAGGTATCAGCAAACAAGTCCTCACCATAGCAAAATCAAACAGAACCTGTGGCAGGAATCAGTATACAGTCATATGTTCCATAACCCACTAGTTAACATAAATATGTGAACTGGAGTACAGCAGTAAGCACAGAAGTGAGGTGTAATTATAATAGAGTGTTGAAGTCCCCAAAGAAACACAGGTCATAGAGTGTAGGTACACATTAATCATGGATACCAGACAGATATATAAGATGTAATGAATAAGAAATCAATGCCAAAAAGAAAAAAATAATGCAAAGTCTAATATAAGCAACGCTAAGCATTGCACAGGCCAGCTTAGGAGGTGTAAGCAATGTTTAGGCCAGCTAACTCAATGTGCCCAGTGTAATACCCCTTTAAGTAATGCCAACCTTCGTTAAGCAGGTTTGCCCATAGCCTAGCCTTTTCAAAACTGACCAATCACGGAAAAGTGCTGGAAATCGGCCCTACCTTAAACCCAAGAGACAGGTATACATCTCATAACAGGTTGTAGCTTCCCCATACAGGCACTATGGGAGTAAGGGGAGAAGGTGTGCACTTCCAGGTGCAGCGCTGATGCATCCAGGAGTCCAAGGTCATGGCAGGACTCCTAGTTAAAGACCATGCTCAGAGACTGCTGCAGGGCCAGTACCGGGGCTCCCAATATAAGGCAGAGGCCTGGGACCATCTCGCCCGTGACCTCACTAGTGCCACTGGCATACCCCGAACTGGTGAGCAGGTCAGGCACCACTATGCCGATCTGAAGCAGCGTAAAGGGGACCTCTTGGAGGAGTAGATCCAGGAGGCAAGAGCAGCAGGGGATGTTCCAGTTGTGTGTAAGTATCACCCCAGTATGTGTGTAATAATTGCCAGCTCAGGTATATCATGGAGAGGTATGGCTAAATATTCCACTTATGTCCCCCATAGCTGCAATGGAGTGTGCCGTGAACCAGGAGGCCCACATCAGTTGCCTGGCAAGGTTGCGACGTGAGGCAGGTCAGTAATACTCATGCATTTACTGTCATAGGAAATTTTTAAAAAAGTAGTAGTAAATTAATTGCTTGTATAAAACCTGTGTTGTTCAAGGTAAGTACTGCATACACTAGACAATATAGCAGGAAAAGTCTCATATTGTTTGTAAGTCAATAAAAGTGTAATAGCCTGACAAAGCAGGTCTAACTGCTGGACTGCATATATCCTGGTATCATACAGTAATGTAGATATGCAATCATGTAATAGTACTGTCGTATTAAGCACTGTTACCCATACTGTGCACCATAAATTGAATATGTAGGAATGCCTGTATATGACAGGTGTAATCCCCAGTGGTCATTTAGTACAACTGAGAGACACATAGACAGTAAACAGGGAAAATGCAGACAACAAAAAACGTATAGCACATGCAACTGAGATGTGAACTCCACGGTTCGAATCCTGCCAGTGGTAGTGGTCTGCATACAGAATCATACCCCACAACTGTACAGATATATCCAGAATGTCTAGTAAAGTGGCCCATATCTGTTGCCAATTAATCTGCCCCCCTGAGAAATTAGTGGGATGATTCCAGACATATAGGCAGCGAAGAGGAAATACAACTGATTGACACACAGCTATGAGAACAAAGCTGGCACACTAGCAACTCCCAATACCATATGTGACCTTATGTCCCATTTACACCCCAACTTGTCAAGCTGTGGTCAGAGTGTGTACAGTAAATGAGTGAAATGTATGTGCATAATAGTAATGTGGAATCTGGTACTGTGTGTGGGAACATTCAGGTAGTGCTAATAAACATTCATCCTACAGGTCTGTCAGATACCAACACTGTGCCCAGAAATACAAGAATGATATACAGTTGCTCTGAAGAATTAGGTATTACACATCCCTGTTGCCCACACTGTCCAGCAACATATAACTGTCTAGGAAATCTGTATATGCGTGTTGTAATACAAGGTCAAAATGCAGAAGCACAGGGGATTAATAAGACAGAAACAGATAGGAGATATACAGCAATATCTATATAGCAGACACAACTGTGATGGATATTGTTTAAGTTGTAGCAGACACAGCCATGGTCTGAATCCTGGGAGTGGAATTAGGCTGCACACAGATTCATACCCCACAACTGTACAGATGAGGCCAGAATGCCAATATATGTGCCCATATCTGCTGCCTGTCCCCCTGGTAAATCTATGGGATGATCCCAGACATTTAGCCAGCAAACAGGGAATACAAGTGATTGTCAAACATCATGAGAACACACCTATCACTGTAGCAACCCCCTAAACTGTTAGGAGAGTAATATTTCAAGTATGTCCTATCTACACTCCCATGTTGTCAAGCTGTGGCCAGAGTGTGTACAGTAACAGAGTGAGAGGTATGTGCATGATACTAATGTGTAATCTAGAACTTTGTGTGGCAACAGTCAGGTAGTGCTAACAAACATTGCTCCCACAGGTATGTTGGATACGAACACTGTGCTGAGAAATACAGACCATTAAAACCTGTACTGGTACTGTTCACTCTGGTATTGTAGGGAACTGTGAGTGTTAAAGTTTCTCTGAATAATAAAGTGTCACTGGTCACTGTCACCCACACTGTGCTACATAACATAACTGTGTAGGAAAGCATGTATATGTGTGTGTCAGGTCACTAAAGGTGGAAGAGGGCAATATTCTAGACATGTCCTGGCACACCTGCATGTGGTCAACACATGGCAAGAGTCTGTGTAGAAAGATTTGGATAGCTATGTGCAAAACAACAACCTGGAATCCAGGAGTATGTGTACAAACAGTTAGTGTTAACAAACATTCCCTCCACAGGTATACCAGGTAAGAGGTGTATACTGCAGGTAAAACTGGTTCATGTGTAATGTTGATGACAGCCATATCACTGTCCAAACTAAGGCTATAGGGTTGTGTAGTAAGACTTGTAAGGTACAGATAACAGCACTGACTAGGAAAGTAATGTGGACTACAGGAATATACTAGTTGCTAACTGACATTTTTCTCTCCCCTAACCATATCTCCAACAATAATCAACATACCCACCCCAACCGGTATGTAATAACACCCTATGTCCTGATAATGTCCAATTGTTTGATAAATAATTTGATGGTTCCCATGCATGTGCTATATTGAATTATTCCAACATTGCTGGCATGGTGCCATCAATGTACCTGCATGCTGTTTTATTACCACTGTGGTCCCATGTATGCATATGTTCTGTTGGCTATGCAACTGTTCTGTATCTGGTGTCTGGGTTAATAAGAATATCTATGCATGCTGTTATACCTAACCCTGGAATGTGTTGACTATTACTAACCCACAAATGATGAAATCTAAACACTATAGCATGCTTGGGAAGGCCGGTCCCAGCAGACCCACCTGTCCCACCTCAGCTGGCTGTGGCACTGGGCTCCAGCATATCTGGGGTCCAACCTGGGACCTCCATGTCTGTTGGTCCTGCACCACCTTCGGGTGGAACCGCATCAGGGGATGGGACTCGGCCCCCCTGAGAGTGGGCACGGACAGGCAAATGTCACCCATCGCTAGGTCAAGGTCGTGGTGCGTAGAGAGATCAACCAGCAGTTTGGTGATCTTCTATTCCAGTGCGAGGGCTGCACATCGTGATTAGAGAGTCAGCCTGGATCTGCAACTCAGCCCCCAGCACAACCACCTTCAGGGCTGTGAAGGTGCAGTGGTGACTTCCCGTGGGTGGGGACCTCAGTCCCACTGTTACCACTAGGGGGCTTGTGGGCTTCCGATATCCCAACACCCCTCCCCATCAAGGTGTTTACCCCCCACATGTGTCATATACCATGCCCGTATGCATCTTGTTTGTCTTGTCTATTAACCTACCCGACCTAACTCCCCAAATATACCTACTACCCCTCCCGAACATCCCACTCTCACCTAAAAAAAAAAAAAAAGGCAATCTGTTCCCACAAAAAAATCTTGCCCCATACATAGCTGTCCATTTCACACATGTGTCCACTGGACACATGTAATCCAGTCTAATTGGCATCACAACATATTATTGTTATCCTCACCCCTCTCCCAGGGGTTTGCGTGTCCAAATCTATCTCCAAATGCAGTGTATATGCACAGCTGTTGCTGTAGAAGAAAGGGGCAGCTATGGACCTTCCCTATACCCTTCCTGCACATCCCTGGCTATTTTCCCTACTGTCTTTCCCTCTTTATGCCCCTTTTTTCACCACTTTCCTATCAACCCTTTTTTCTTTTCTTTTAAAGAAATTAGCAAGGGGGTAAGCAGGAGTAAGCACTTATAAGCAGCGGTAAGTGGGTTTAAGCCTGTTTGAGTGAGGGTAAGCAATGCCTACACAGGTTAAGCAATGCAGAAGCTAATAGAGTATAAGAAACTGTAACCGGAAGTTAGCAGTACTTACATCCCCGCAAACCTACGCAATCCCACTTACAACTGCTTTAAAGTGCCTTAATCACTCAGTATCCAATGGCCCATGTTCTGCCCAGCAACAAAATAAACAGCCTCTGCAAGGCTCAAGCCCAGGATTCTACACATCATAAACAAAGTGATTTACCACTAAGCCATGCCAGATATACATAACTCTGATATTTTCAAAAACATATCATCCAGCCCAGTCATGCAACAGTACACAGAATGTATTCCAACATTTAGATGTATGTGTGTGTGTAAATATATTAATATCTAAACAGATACAACATATCTATATATGTGTATATATAAATATATACATATATACATGCAAATGCCTACCTCAGCACATATAAATTTCTACACCTATATGTTTACATATACAAAGCAGGTTACATATATGTAAGCAGATATATATCAATGTAGGTATATACGGACATAGTTTTATATATATGTAAGTATGTATATATATATATATATATATATATATATATATATATATATATATATATATATATATATATAGGTATATATGGCCATACATCTGTAGATAACAATGGTTGTTGTTGTATCTTTCGGCTTTTCCCGGTTAGGGGTCACCACAGCGGAACTCTGGTCACTAATGATTGGTAGTAGATTTTTACGTACTGAGTTACCAGCTCTGATGCACAACCTTCAACGAAGGTACGCCCATTCACGCATGTCTTAACACAGAAGACGCTTTAGCTGAGAATCGAACAGGACAACGTCATACTGTGAGGCGACAACCCTACCACAGCACCCCCACCGCAATAGATTAACTAAAACATATTTGTCCACATGCACCATTAATGGGGTTGAGAGGCCCAAAACAATATACATCTTGCATGAATAGGTATACCCCCCACAGCCAAACACGTCCGCCCTGCAATACACTACCAAGTGTTGCAGATCCCATAACCAGGATCTGACACGACATGGGCACAAGATGTTAACAGTTCTACATTCCCCCTGTATGATGTCAGGCTGGTATTGGTAACATATCATGCAGTACAGTCTGGCTCCCATAGGAAATGTAAAATGTGGAAGCTATCAACATCCCCAGGATATATATACAAAGACACATATATGCAGATACAGATATATATATATATATATATATATATATATATATATATATATATATATATATATATGTATATCTATATATATATATATATATATATATATATATATATATATATATATATATATACATGTGTCTACACATACACATGCAGAGATATGTACAGTAAGATACATATGTAGAAGGTGCACACAATATGGAACAGCCACTATCCCTACAGTTAACACCTTAACAACTGGACACTGTATGGGCCACCCATACAAATGACAGTCATTGCCTGCAACATATACCCACAGAGAGGTCATAGGATAAAACACCATGCACAGGTTTGCTGAAATGTAAAACCTTTATTTGTGTACTATTACAGTTTTATATGTCATGTAATATAGCTGTTCAGACACAGACATCCATATAAACTGAGTAATGCAAGTGTAAAACAGTTATACTAATACAGTAGTCTGGAAAGGTTCACAACTGTTGCTGTCTAGGCCAAGCCCTTCAAATTGTACAATAGTAAAGATAGACTGGACCACAGGATACCAAGCAATCAACAGAAAGTAATGCAGGTATATAGTTCAACATCCTCTATCTACACTCTGTACAAAACCACTAGGTGGTAAAGACTTCAGTTGACCAAATGGGATGTAACTGTCACATAACAAGGCATAACTGAGACCATCACAAGCACACTGACAAACAGAACAGTCTGTATGGCAGGAGGCAGTAGGCCTGCATTAACCCAATATATGTAAGTAATATAAATATGGGTGAATGATATGGTACTGTACATCCAGATACCGTAAGGCAGCTCACCCCTGATAACCCCACATTTTGTAACAGCCTAGGTTATATTTGGTGCATCCCCCCTAGACTCAATAATACAGTGCCATATACCACTGTTACATACACTGGCCTCTGGAGTGCATAAGGCCACACATGTATTGTGTAGGTGAAGCCCACACATATATGGTCCCAGCCCCACCGTATGTGTGGGGGATACAACAGCAGTAGACTGATAGCAGCAATGGCAATGTGATATACTCACAGCCCACTACAGAACAACCCCTGACAGCATGTCATATGTGCAAAGATTGGTATGTAGGTGGAGGACAGAGGCTGTAACATAGGCCCATATGTGGAAAACTGTTGCCATACACCAAGCAAGTTGCTGGTGTTACAGGATAATCTGCAACATACCCTTAGTCAGGGAATTCAGGTTAGAAACATAAATGGTTGTAGCCATGTACTGATAGTACTCAACACACACACTGCCAGTGAAATATCTAACACAGGACCTGTGTGGTGGACAGACAAAACATGAAAGGCACACCTCTGGCCACCAAGATGATAGGCCCACAATTGAGAGCTATACAGACAGACTGCATTTCAAGGTAAACTAGTATGTGCACACACACCTTGTAACACCAGTACTATACAAAGCATAACACAACTCTACTCATACTCTGTCTGTAGTTCTAGAACCTCCTACAAATATGTAGTCAGCCTGAGTGTGCCGGTTCTCCTGTAAGAGGTATTGCTACCTGCTGTCTGTAACACTGATGCCCACACACAGGAAGGATATCCATCACACAGGAAAGGTATAGGGACCACACCCACATGATGTAGGGATTTAGAGTAGGTGGTTGCCATGACAGTGGTAATTGGAAGTACTACTCAGCAAGCTGCATGCAGTTAGCAATTGGAGGACACTGATTGGTGCAGAGGTCATCCCCTGATCATGTGCATCACCTACTAAAGCCAGGCTGCAATATATGCAAGGTAGCTCAATCCATTTACTGGAGAGAGAGAGAGAAGTGTCTGTCCCTGTGGGTAGTGGGCCATAGCCGTCAACTGTGCAGGTCGGCACTGACAGACAAGATGTAAGTCATCATAGTGTGTGTTGTGTAATGGGAAGTATGTATATTACATGGCCAATAGCTGGTGGTGGACGTAATGCCATTATGATGGACATGTGGGAGCCACATCCCACCATTAGCAGGATCACAAGACATCTGCGACAGCTGGAAAGGCCACAGAAATACCTCACTAAAAGAATCACAGGCCTAAAGCAGATGGCATACGCTGACCATCTAAAAAAACTCCAGCTATACTCTGTGACATATCGTCTACTCAGAGGCGATCTCTGATTAACATACAAGGCCATGTCAAACCCTGAGCTGTTGGACATGCTCCACTTAAAGAAATCCCAATCCCTCAGAGCCACACACTCCAGGGATCTAAACCTTGTCATCACAATGAGCAAAACATGCTATAGGGATAGGTTCCTGACCCAGAGACTTCCCATGCTCTGGAATAGACTGCCCATACATGTCAAGCAGAGCACCTCCTTGGCCCTCTTCAAAAGGAACCTTGATGATTGGATGGGAGATAGGAAATTTAGGGATCATGTCAGTCACCCTGCAAGACAGGGGTCCAGAGAAGTAAATATTGTTGGAAGAAATATCCAGGGAATTGTTATGGCTAGGCTTGTGTAGGCCCTAGGGCTGATAGCCTAGTACCAGCCTATGAACCTATGAACCTATGATACTCAGATGAATCTATAATGTAGCATGCCAAAATGCCATAGGTATGTAATAGGGTAATCTGCAATCGGGTCCTACATCTGCCCCACTAATGTCAGGCTCTGTCCATATGTAGCACCTGCCTGTGTTGTAGCAAGGCAGAACAGTGCAGCTGTGCAGGAAGGTGTTGTGAGATTGTGGAGATGATGTCTGAATGTACCCCACATATAGGTACGCATATGTGTACATATGTCACATATATAATATATAAAGGTATATATGTATATCAGCATGTATGTCCAGAAATATACATATACCCATGTGTAGACATATATATGTGCATATATATACATCACGTATATCTACACATATATAGATATATACCTATATGCATGTCTACATATATACAAACACACACACAAACATATATGTATGTAAATACATGTCCCCTATATTACTACCACAGTGATGAGTGCTATGTGCGAGGCACCACCACACATAGCAATACACACATATATCTACAGCTGGCAGTTTGTGCAACTTGGATGGGTATGTCACATGTTAGTCCCTTGTTGGGACCACATTGCCCCTGTCTGTGAAGTATGCAATTGGAATATGGGGAAGTATGTCAGGGACACATGTGGAGGTGGTCAGGATTGGTAGATATAGAGGACAGTCTACAGGGGTGGTATGTGACACATGTGGTGGGTAAACACTGTGATGGTGTGTGTGGTCTGTGATGTGGAGGCCCCACGGGCCCCAATATGGGCACAATGGGAACAAGCCTCCCTCCTGCTGCTACTCACAACAGCAGTCCACGTCTTGAAGGTGCCTGGTCTGGAGGTTGAGCAGGAGGAGCATGTTGGCCCTGTAAATGTGTACTGGGTGCCTCAGACTGATGTAGCACATCCCTCATGTGTCTGTGGAACCTGGTATGAAACAGATGATAGACCTGAGCTCAGGGGACAGGAACATGTCTGTGTGTGCCCTGAGGAGGGGAGACAACATCCCCTGGGTGGTTCCACCTGATGGTATTGCTGGAACAGTACATGAGGAGGACCCAGGTTGGGACACACATGTGATGTGGCCAGGTATCATAGACAGATGGGTTTGGAGAGGTGGATCTGCTGGCCAATTGAAAATATACATGTTATTGTGCCACTGTTATAGAACATATATTGGTAGTAATAGTCTACACAATCCCATTACACGTCCAACAGCATGCATAAATATCCCCAATAACACAGACTGTCAGATGTGCAGCAATCTCAGAGCAGCCATACCACTGGCATATATGTAACCATAGTGGCCCTGACAATGGCATGCAGGTGAATAGTCTGCAACAGGCCAGCAATGACAGTGTCCACACAGGGGACATGGCTACAATCACATAGCAGAAGGTGTGGTACAATGCAATATGTGTCCAGCCGGTAGTTAAGCTATAGCCATGCCTAATGAGTTGTGTGTACAGTTTGTTGAGGCTGATATGGTGGGGGGGTGAAAGAGATGTGTATTACGAACTGTGGTAACTTTGTCATATGAGTTGCTCAGACCTGTTTCCATCTTTATGTCTTTCAGCCAAGATGGCACATGCATAGTTCCCCAACTATTCCCATGCAGAGAATGAAGTGTTGATAGCACACATGATCCAGCACTATCCAATGCTGTTTGGCAGGCACGCACATGAGCAGCAGGAGCAGATCACCCTGTGGAATGACCTAGTCCACAGGGTCAATGATGTCGGACTGTACAACTGCATTTATGAGCAGATCTGGCATCATTGCACTGACCTGCTTTGCAATGCCATTCAGCATGCTGCTGCAGTCCGGGGGGATCATTTCACCATGGGGGGAGCATGCTATCCATCCCCGCGACACATGTGGAGGAGCTCCTGGCCAGCCTTGTGGCACCTGCCTGTCCAGAAAGCCAACAACCACTGGACACCTTCATGGAGGTGGGTCTCACCCACATATCGGCTGAGGAGCATGCAGGTAAGGACACAGGGCACATAACTAGAGCACTGTTGTGTAAACATCCACATTGGTACAGGTAGATCATGCATATCTGACATGTCAAAGATATATTGTGTTGCTGCATTGTAGTGATAAACAGATGTCCAGATGTGGTAGTATTGTGGGAATGTACTGTTGATGTATGGTAATACTGCACCCATCCTGTAGCACTGCCATAGGTGTGGCCACTGACATCTCTCACCCGCTTATGTAGGTCCCTCCTGGATACCAACAAGGCAGCAGCCTGTAGCTGGTGAATATGTTTTATGCAGATGCTTGCCAACACACCGGGCATGTAATGGTGATGGTATATTCCATGCACATATCTAACACACCTACCCTGAATGCATGCTGTGCATGTGCATTTATTGTTGCTGTGAAATGCACAGTCTCACAGGGGTGACCATGATGGGGTATTGGAAGGGTATGTCAGACTCCTCCTGACTGGTTACACAAGTACTGAGTTGAGAGAGCTTAGCCTCCAATTTGGCTATATGGTTGCATCTCTCAAATTCCAACACATGTGAGAGATGCAACCATATAGCCAAACTGGAGGCTAAGCTCTCTCAACTCAGTACTGGCGTAACCAGTCAGGAGGAGAAGGAAACCACACTCACTACAATTCCAATCTCACATAGACCTACCACGACAGCAAACCAAACACATAAATACACAAAAACCTACTTGGAGGCTCTAAATAAAAATCTGCCTAAGCAGCTGAGACCTCCAAAGCAGACACCCAAGCAACCGCTACCCCAAAACAAAACATGTGCAACACATAGCTCACAAAGCCAGTGTGCCGAACAGTCACAGCCCTTAAGGCTAAACAACACACCTGATACACTTGTAATAGGTGACTCTATCGTCAGGCACACTGACGTCCCGCTCACCAGGCTGAACACGGAGAAGGTCACGGTGAGCTGCCTGTCAGGCGCTAGGATCCGCCACATAACACAAGCACTCAGGTCACTCCAAGGCAAGTACAAATATGACTCAGTTATTGTCCATGCTGGTGTGAATGACCTGAGACGTACCTCCCTGGACTACATGAAAAGAGACATAGAGGAGCTCTCTGAGCATGTAGCCCAGGCCGGTAGGACCCTGACCTTGAGTAGCATCTTACCCTCACCAAGAATGATGCCAAAATATGAAGACAAGATGATCAATTTCAACAATTGGCTTAAGTATTGGTGTCATTCAAAGGGGATCCAGTGCCTGTCTGCCTGGGATGACAAACTCGACAAGCCACAATGCTTCGCTAAGGACGGCTTGCACCTGTCACCCCTGGGCTTTTGGATATTGGCAAAGGCTCTTGCCACCCCCATAGTGTCTTTTTTAGGCAAGGCTCAAAAAACAAACCCACCTCCATAGGTATCACAAGGGATAAGAAACTAAGAGTAATGCTACTCAACGCCAGAAGTCTAAACCTCAAGATGCACGCACTCGAAACTCTCCTTAGCATGGAGAACATCGATATCTGTGCAGTAATAGAAACCTGGTTCAAGGCTCCCAAGAGCACCCCAGCACTACCAGGTTATACCTCATACCATGTTTTTCAGCCCCAAAACATGGACCAAACCACAAAAGGAGGGGGAGTATCAATATTCGTCAAAGATACCCACACCTCCAGGTTGGTGGCACAGCACAAAGCATCAGAGACTATCCATGTGCAACTAACAGTGGGTAAAACTGCCTTCCAGTTTATAGCCTGCTACAGACCACCCTCCCAAACCCAGGATCCCCACTTGGCCTTCCAGAGAACACTGGAAAATATAAAGGTCTCTCCAAACACCATTATATTGGGCGACTTCAACTACCCTAACATAGACTGGGAGCATTACTCTAGCTCCAACACCCTAGCCCAAAGGTTCCTAGAATTTATAAACTCAAATGCTATAGAACAACTTGTTGCCACTCCCACAAGAGGGGAAAACATACTGGACCTGATCATCACCAACATGGGGACTCTATGCTCCAGACCAGAAGTGTATCCCTCACTGGTAAGATCAGACCATAAACTAATCTCACTAGATATTCACATCCCGACCCCAACCCCTGCCCAGAAAACCACAGTGAAAAACTTCTCTAAAGCAAATTTCACACTCCTCAAAACCGAGGTGGAATCCTTCAAAGCCCCCGGGCCTGTGGAAAATACGGCCCAGACCGCAGAATCCTTTATAAACGCATTCTATGAACACCTTCAGGAATGCATGGATCATGCAATCCCAAATAAAACCAAGACCCAATCCTCCAAAGTTAGGTGTCCTGTCGGGTGGACCCCAGCCATAAACAAACTATACAATAGAAGGAGGAAGCTACTACATGATACAGCAAAATCCCAAAAAGGGAAGGCATCTTTGATCAGTATTAGCAAAAAACTATGAGCACTCATAAAATCGTGTAAGGTCAGCTTCGAGAGAAAAATTGCACAGGACACTAAGGATAATCACAATGCTTTCTTTAGTTATGTTAGGATCCTGGGTGGGAATACCCAGATATGCTCAGAATTAGTCCAAAATGACAAAAAATACACCGAACCCACAGACATTGCCAACATCCTAACTGACAGTTTCAGCGAAAACTTCTCCCCCCCTTCCCCACCAAAAGGGCAAATATCTATCCCAGCAGAGTGCTGCCCCCTGACATCTCAGATGCTCAGGTAAGAGTCGCCCTCTCCAGAGCAGAAAACACAGCATCAATTGGACCAGACGGTGTCCCGAGCTGTGTCCTACATGAACTCCAAGAAGAACTAAACCCAAACATAAAACTACTGTTCAATCTCAGCCTTACTAGAGGATATGTACCCAAAGAGTGGCATACAGCAACAGTGGTCCCTCTCCACAAAGGTGGTGCCTCAATGGATCCTGGAAACTATCGCCCCATAAGCTTGACTAGCTTGGTCTGCAAAGCTATGGAAAGGATCATCATGGACCTCATGAATAAAGATATTGGGGACCTACAGACACTGGATCCTACCCAGTTCGGCTTTGTTAAGGATAGATCATGCCTCTTAAACCTGGTCGATTTCTTTATAATAGTCACCAAGGCCATTGACGATGGGAAGGTGGTCCATACAGCCTACCTGGACCTCGCAAAAGCCTTCGATACAATACCCCACTCGGGCATTATAGATAAGTTCACCAGCTTAAATATAAACCCCTATGTCACTAGATGAGTAGCAAACTGGCTCAAGGACAGAACCCACATGGTTAGAATTGCTGGAGCCATGTCAGACTCCAAACCAGTTACAAGTGGCATCCCACAAGGCTCAGTCCTGGAACCTCTCTTATTCGGTATATATTTCTCGGAGGTACAGGCTAACATGGAAGGACTGTGGCTGACCAAGTTCGCAGATGACTGCAAACTGGGTGCCATGATAGACTCTCCAGCCGACACAAGCATCCTCCAAAAGGGCCTCATAGAAACAAACAACTGGTGCCAGAGCCATGGCCTCAAGCTAAACGCCAAAATGTGTATAGTCAACCCCTTTGGCAAAAACAAAGTGCCCACAAATTACCACATAGGTGGTAATCCATTAAGTATGGAAGAAGTAATTAGGGACCTGGGGACCCAAGTTGATAGCAATCTCTCATTTGACAACCACGTGACCAAAGTGGTTAGAAAAACATTTTATATAGCCCATCTAATCATGAAGGGATTCACATCTAGATCAGGGGAGGTCATCATGCCTCTTTACTCATCCCTCATCAGGCCCATAATTGAGTACAATGCCCCTTTTGGGATGTACCTTACCAGACACCTGCAGCAACTGGAAAGACCCCAAAAGTACCTCACCAAGAGGATCAAAGGGCTCAAACAGATGCCATATGCTGCCTGGTTAAAGAAACTCCAGCTCTACTCAGTGGCATACCGCTTGCTCAGAGACGATTTGTGCCTGACGTATAAAGCCATGTCCAACCCGGAATTAATGGACATGCTGCACCTCAGAAAATCCAAATCCCATTGAGCTATGCGCTCGAGAGACTTGAACCTCAGCACTGAAATAAATAGGACATGCTGGAGGGACAGATTCATAACCCAGAAGCTCCCTTCACTCTGGAATAAAATCCCAGTCCAGGTTAGGCAGAGTCCCTCACTGACTCTCTTCAACAGGAATCTTGATGAGGGAATGGGAGATAGTAGGTTTACCCCGGGTATCACTTCTGTGTCACTGTTAGACAGAGGCACAGTATACTAACCTCGAAAAAGGGCATAGCAAAATTCATTTAGAATGGGTGGCGAAAGCCAAACACACTCTGGCTAGGCTTATAAATGCCCTAGGGCAGATAGCCTAGTATGAACCTATGAACCTATGAATAACTAACAATCTGTAATTGCAGAATGTGTCCACAGGGAGTAACATACTAGTGGTAGACTTGGCCTACAGTACTGACATGTTTGGTACAACACCCATATACAGTGCAATACCAGTGTATATACCTGTAGGACAATGGTTACTGCTGATGGTTACTGCTGCAGAGATACACTATGGCATAAGGCATTACAGTGGCCCACATTATCAGCTGGGACCGGGCTGTAACATGTGGTGTTCAGTGTATGTGACACTGCAAAGTGACACACATGTGTAGGGCTTACTTGTTATGCATCTGCATAAAAGCTGAAGGAGAGGAGGGGTCTCAGCATGACACACCAGTGCACTGCAGCAAGGATCTTAATGATGGTAGGAATGGCTCTATCTGCACATGGTCAGGTTCAGGACCTGTGGCAGCCATAACCCTACCGACTCAGCAATAGTGATGGCAGTGTGTGAACACCATGGAATGTGCACATGAGTAGACCTTGCAATCATGCAGAATAGGGGAACATGTGTAGGGAGACTGAACATACACTGGCAAATGCAGATGGCCCACACTGGTATACGCCTGCCAGGAGCAGTGACTGCTGTAGTACACACAACAAGAGGTGCAATAAACCGTCATGATAAAGGTGTGCACACATATGCCCACATGGTGTGTATGCATTGTGGTAAGCAGCCACACACCTAACACAATCTGTAGACACTGCATGTGAAAGTACAGGACATATGTCACATATTGGGCTAATGTACTGCTAAGATATGCGGTGAAGTGGTCCCATGGCAGATCAAGGATGTGTGTATAAACTCAGTAAAGGTGTGTACACCCCCCCATAGCCATGGTATGCTCTGATGGTTGTCAGTGTAAGAGTATTGCAGTGGTCATACATGGTCTGTTGATGTTGACAGCTGTAAATCAGGCATCAGGCATTCACCAATGATAACTGTCCACATATCATCCCAGGTATGTGTTGTTGAAAAACATAAGGGCTGTGGGAAGTAAAGCTGACATAACTGACAAAGTACTGCACATTCCACAATGGGTTGTACACCTGTGAGTTGTCGTGCACAGTACATGCCAGAGTGCAGAACAGGTGCACAACAATACTGTGTACATGGGTGCAGTGGTATCCAGGGGAAGGGTCATCACCTAGTGACACAGCACATGCATCACACACATGCATACTGTTGCTAGCATGGATTGACTATAGCTGAACTGCATGCTGTTCTGTACCATATGTTCTGCATGTTGGCAGATGGGTAATAGGAGGACTGTGTGTACTATCATTGTGCAACCTCACCTGATATGTGTGTGTGTGTGTGTGTGTGTGTGTGTGTGTGTGTGTGTGTGTGTGTGTGTGTGCACATGTGTGATTGTGGGGTGTTAATACGGCTGTGCCTCCCTTTGGGACCATGCAGTACATAGACATGGTATGCCACATTACACACCAGGAATACCTGTCATGTGTGTAATCACAGGACAGCAAATAGTATAATATGATCTGTAGCATGGAACAGGCATAAGTAGACACCAGGTGCACACTTAATATCGCAGTCAGCAGACAGGTCACCTACAACCCATGTATGCAGCTCTACAGATGCATTGGGGAAGTACTAGTCAACACCA
The DNA here is from genome assembly GCF_019279795.1 of Protopterus annectens. NCBI lineage: Eukaryota > Metazoa > Chordata > Ceratodontiformes > Protopteridae > Protopterus > Protopterus annectens. Next base: position 899,171,483 of record NC_056745.1, read on the forward strand.
GGGAGTGTATCCAAATATTACAGTTGTCACATGATAGGCTGAAGGAGCAGCATATCTGGCATGTACTGAGCATTGCATACACATGACACACCATTGCGATATATTATGGATACAACATAGTAGCCCACACATATAGGGGCCATTCACATAATTTCCTGGCATATAGAAGGTGCATACCAAATGACAACAGTAAGGCCATGTAAATCCACTACACATGGGTCAGGCAGATAAAGTAGCAACAGGCCTTGTGTTGTGGCTGCTTGTGTGGGCATTTAAAGAACTGTGATGTTAATGAGTGGTATCAATGTGTGTATGTTAACAAGTGTGATGCAGGATGGAGTAACACATGGACATATATGTGGGACTGTCTGTAAAGTCATGGACAGGTAATTATGGAGGTGTGTGTGTGTGTGTGTGTGTGCATGTGTGTGTGTGTGTGTGTGTGTGTGTGTGTGTGTGTGTGTGTGTGTGTGTGAGTGTATGTGTGTGTACTGTTAGGCAATGCTTTACAGGTTTTAAAGTGCATTTATTGTTTTCCCCCACAGGTGGCGAGGTGGGTCAGGGTCCCTCCTACATGCAATCTGATGTTGGTGTCTATACAGACACTGAAGATGATGATAATAATGTTGAGGCACAGGAGGGGTTGTCAGGGGCCAACACTGTGCCAACATTTGACATCCCCCTTTTAGCCACACCACCCCCACACACAGTTTCAGTGCCTATACACACCCCATCACCATTGGCCATAGCGGAGGGACAGCTGGCATTCTGTGGCAGTACACAGGAAAGTGTGGTAACCATGTCTACTGTGTCCTGTCACAGCAAATATAGCCAGATGTCTGGCAGGCCACCACATAGGCAGATGTCCCAGGCTCATGGTAGGGCTACTGGACATCATGCCCCTGGCAGAGGCAACATAGCTGGAACCAGAAGAAGTATGTTTCAGGCTGTCATGGCGGTGCAGACACATATAGAACATTACCACAGACAAGGGCTGAGGCTGCAGAGGGTTGCTCTCACATCTTCAAATGACAATGCTCATGAACTGGCTGATGCCATCCGTAGATTAACTGAGTTCATGGATAGATGGTCTGGTGAGATGATGGCCCTCATCGACCATGGTCTGTCCGTGATTGAACATGTGGTGAGAGTGCGGCGATGGCCTCGTGGACATAGGCCAGCAATGCCAACAGCTGGTAGTCAATGTGGATGTGCCAGGACACCATGGGGCTCCTGTAGTGGCAGTAGCGGCCCTGGCAGTGTGGGGGGTGTGCTGTCCACACCACACCACAGCAGGCCACGTGCACATGGTCCTGGCCAGTCCCAAGAGGGACCTGTTACCAGCGGACAAATGTCATCAGCAGGTGAGAGTAGCACATCGAGGCCTGTATCTAGACATGCCCATGGAACCCCTGGCAAGCACAGTCCACATGTCCGTGGCCAGAGTTAGTGAACTGCACACCCTGACAGGTATGGTCTGCAGCTATCCATAAACACCTGTGTAGGGCAGCCACATGGTAGAACTGTGTGCATGCATACCCACACACTATGCAAACACACCTAGAGCAACCCCATACCTACACACACCACATCACCTCGTCCAGCTCCCCACAGTACACCCCTCACCCACACACATGGTGTCAAATGTATGGCCCACCCTCCGCCTCTGGCAAGCCAACACCACACTCTGTGCATATGATGATACCTGTGCCCCATCCCTGTCATCCATATCATCAAAGCAGGGACAGGCTGATATGGTTCTGATGCACATGGTGACTGTACAGCAGTGTACCACAGTACTGCAGTGTAACATGTTGTAGAGAGGAGAGTGTGAGGCATATTTGGCAGGTAGTGTAGCCATCCAGCAATGATGCATTATAGCTGTTAGTAACACTGGTTGATTTCAGTCCCTATAATGTTATCCATTTGTGTTGTAGGTGTACATGTCTGCAATCATATTCCACAATGGGGTACGTCACTGTGCTGACACCATGGCTGTGACATATCTGGGGAACAGTCAAACACATTTCACAGGTAACTAAACCAGTTATTGCCTGTGCCACATGGACAGGTGGCCCGCTGAGGCGTGTATACCCTGCAACCTAATGTAGACCCAGCCACATACACGCACACTGTTACTTGGCAACACTGGGACTAGACCCCTACCTAGCTATGTCGTGATACTGACGTGTGTGGCTTACATTGCACACACCACACAGCGTTACATGGTACATGCAGAACATCCCCCGTCATGTACAGTATGCTAAAGGGGAATGTAATGGGTGTAGTTAGATGATACGTAGCATGACATACTGTCATATACACATTTACAGACACATAGCAGCCAGACAGACATCTGAGATACCAGGGCCTATCGCTGCTAACTAATATGACTGTGTCTCCAATGTGTTGCAGGTAGGCTGCACACATTACATGCATAACTGGCTTGGATTGTGGTAACAGTTACCTGTATGATTGATGGTGACAGTGGTACCCATAACGTGGTACATGCGACATATACCTGGTGTACCTTGGTGTAATAACAGTGTACACAGCACCCATATCCTCCACTGGATATTGTACTCCCTGAAACCCATGATGACAGTCTGCCATACCCACCATCACACATTGGCCATGACTGCGATACAACCCATAGTATACCCCAACATTGGTACTACAGGGATATGCATCTCATGCACATGCCACATGCATAGCAGGGCATCAAACAAGTGTAGCTTGCCTGTACATATCCCAGCTCGATACCTGCTATCTGCACATCTGTACAGGGACTGACAGTCATCAGCTTGGCAGGTAGCTATGCAGTAGCATGAGTGCATTGACAGACCAGTAAGGGGTATATACTGTGACACAGCTCACACACCAGGGATACAACAGGGAGGCCTCGGTGTCCAGCCATGCTCGCAGGTGTTCCTGTCGTCATTACTACATTAAGCACTCTGCTCTTGCTTGGGTTAGCACTGTCAACAGTAGTACTGCCATGATGCACTACATGCCAGTGTGACAGTACATATCCTGGACTACTACACCTGTATTTAACACATTCACATGGATAACAGTGCTGTACAGGCTTCATATATGTCTGTGTTCCACACATGACACTCACACCCCTTGCTACTGTAATGACAGCACATAGGTGCATGTATTGTACATGGCATTACATACACTTATTACAGGTTATCAGACTGGGTTGTGTGTCCTGGTTACCAGGGCTAAGCTATGCTTAGCAAGTATCAACATTACTGCAATATAACAGCTAAGCTGATTTGCTCACTGGTAAGCTCTGCCTACATTGTGTAAGTGCCTGTACGTTAACCCATAGCTTAGCACCACTTAGCTTCACGTAAACCCACACAAACCCGCTTAAAGCTGCTCAAAACTGCCTTAACCACTCTGTATCTGATAGCCCTTGTCCTGCCCAGCAATAAAATGAACAGCCCTGGCAGGGCTTGAACCCCGGACCCTTTACACTGAAGTCACAACACTTAACCACTACTCCATGACCACCGTGAAGACTGCTGTTGTTTTACCAATATAGCTGTCAATACAAATATTGAGCAGAATTGAACATTTTCATGTAGTTCCTAATTATGTAGTCCTTGTTATTAATATGACTATTGCATCACATATGTTGTTTTATCATAATGTGCACATAGCAGATACATACGATGAGATACATGTGGGAGAGTATACAAAACTGTGACGTTTACTCATTACAGGAATATGGTTGTATACATATAATAAATCTATATATGTCTACATGTACAAACGCATGTATACTCATATATATGTCTATATACACATCTGTGCTATATATATATATATATATATATATATATATATATATATATATATATATAGCCATGTGTACATCTCTTTGTATGCACATATATATATATATATATATATATATATATATATATATATATATATATATATATAAATATGTGTATATATACATATATGTATATGTATATGTATATATTGATATATGTGTATATAGCTATATATGTACACACATCCTATGTGTACAGATATGCTTAGTTCTGTTGGTATATATGTAGATATCTATAACTATATGTGCATACATATCTATTCTGATATACCTACTACTGTCAATATATATGTAGATATCCATATGTATATGTGCATATGTATTACTATCTGTATATGTGTAGACATATATTGCTCTGTATATGTATATATCTGGGTGTGTATATGTATATCTATGTACATATACATACCCATCTATATCTGTTGATATGTATATGTGTAATTATCTATATAGATATCTGGATAGTTATATGTACATATATTTTCACCATATGTCCTGAACATGGAGTGTAGTCCTACCTCCGCCCCTATAGTTCTAACTTTGTAGTGCAAGGGGATGTCAGGTATGTATAGCAGGTATATTAGTAGACTATAGCTACTGTAATAGGGATTGTCTTCACAGACATGGTGTGTGTGTGAGGTCACATCTGTTTTTCACATGTGTGCCATTGGCTACTGACAGACATCGTACGGACATCATAGTACAGTACTGCTGCTAGCACGTAATGCTCCTGAGGACTACAGCAGAGATATTGGCCAATATATGGGGACATTCTGACACACTCTGTACAGTCCAGCGGTATACAGAGAACCTCTTAGTGCAAAACATGTGGACAAAGCCTGACAATATCGATGTTAACAGCCATGCAGATGGGTATAACACATAACGGCTGGTATACATTCGCCCCCATAGGTTATGCATTCACACACTCCTGTCTGTCCTGACACATAATAACTGCTGGTACAAAGGTGCCATGGCCACATACTACCCACTAGATATTGACATACACCCACTAGATATTGACATACATCTGTACAGCATCCCACTGCTCTGTCTGACATACATGACTGTTAAGGGAGGCCCGGCAGCAGTGCATCTGGCAAGTATCTGGACATGACATCGCAATGGGTAAGTTCATTAAGCTGCTAGGCATGTAACAAAGCACAGTGCCGCTACAGGCAGACTGGCTCAACACCGGCCTACATCTACTATGGAGGAATGCACATGTACCTGCATATATAGCAGGCTCTACAGGCATGTCACAGCACAGGGTAAGATACACCTGTGTGAAAGTGCATAACCACAACCAATGTGAACACAGGCACAGCCACATATGGTAAGCTAGCATAATATTACAGTATCTGTTCAACACCATCCTCATATGTGCCACTCACACACTAACCCTCCATATACTGGGCCACTACACGGTGTGGTCTAATGCCTGTCTGTGGTATGGAACATGTGTGTGTATGGCCCTACAAACATGTAAGCCAATATGGTAACATACAGTGGAGCAGCATGTAACATCAGATAGGACGGGACCAAGAACAATTACATCTACCACAGTCTGTACACAGGCCAAAGTACATATTAACAATACACACACTGTTGACATTTACCATAAGTACACAGAGATCAATACTGTACAAACAGCCACAGAATGTCCAGGTTATGTCATCAAATATGACCCCTACTGTACATAACATGAGTAGCAGTCTGATATCTCACTGGCTTGTTATCAGATATGACAACACTAATTATGGTGTACACCACATATGCACCTCTTAATGCATGACATATGTACAAAGATGACAGAGTTGTGGCTGGAAGCACATACACAGGGCTAATATTGACATGTTGCTGTGATAACCTCATACATTTACTGTTGTAACAGGGTTTGTTGCAACATATGTCCCATGAGGGATATGAAGTCAGTAACTGTCACAGCTTTCACCATCTACAGACTGCAATCCTCACACTATTTTTTGCAGTTCACAGATGGATGGTCTGTGGGTAACACATAAAACCAAAGGCACCACACACTGCCCAGTCTGCAGATGACCCTACAGATGGGGATTCCTCATAAACATAGAACTGACATGGCAGTTATCATGTTGGACAGCCATATCCACACACACCCTGTTAAACTAACATTACTCCAAATGCAGTATAGCGGCACTTACAGTATGTAGTCAGGTCAGGCATATCCCCCTCCTGTGTGTTTCCCTGTTTCCACAGTGTATGTTGTTAGAGGTAAATCCCCAATCCATCTGATATGCTATTTGCCAAACAATAGATCGAGTTCCTGCTCACAGTGAATGAAAAGTCCCAACACCAACATTATGTTCCTAGATATTGGAGTGTGTTTCCATGCAATTGGCTATGGGAATGTTACTACAGCTGTTCCACATGCAATCAGCTAGGGGAGGGTTGCAGTTTGTGCAGAGGCCATCAGCTGATCATGAGCATCACTTAAAATACACATGCTGCTGCCTAGGTAAAGCAGGTGTAGGTCTCCACATCCACAAGAGAGGAGTGAGAGAGGCAGACAGAGGCAAATACAAGTCAGGGAGGGGTGGGAGAGTAAAACTTAAGCATGTTTGTGTCACACACCTACCAGCACTGGGTATCAAACCCCTGATGAGTATGTAGTGCTATTACATTTCTCTGCAGTTATTGGATGTACCACATAGGTTACATGTTGTGGATCCCTCAGAACGTATATGTGATGGTGAGTGTCATCTGCAACAGGGTAGCTATACGGTAGGTGTAGTACACATGCCTGTCCACATGAACAGGTGCCAGCATCAGCACAGCCACATTCTCACAGGGACACACACAAATTGACACACTTGGCAGGGCCAGGCATTATACTCATCACTAAGGAGATTGCCACAACACATTACTGTGCAGGTATCACATGCACCACAAGGGTCATAGGGAGGTTATATGGGCAAAGGGTATGGCGAGGTGTCTAACATCAGACAGCATGCTTCAGAATGCCAATGAGGTTGTAGTGAGTGTGAATGTGAACATACGCATCATACAACACACACACACACACACACACACACACACACACACACACACACACACACACACACACAGTCACACACACACGCAGTCTCACACACACACACACACACACACACACACACACACACACACACACACACACACACACACACACACACACACAGTGCAAGTACTGATATGCATGGGTGCATTGATTCACGGGTATGTAGTGGTCAACTGTGCAAGATGGCCATACAAGACTAGTTGATGTGTATACCTTGGCATCAGGCCACATGACAATTGGTCTGCTTTGTGGCTCAGAGCTGTAGTTTCTGGATTTGCACACACAGGTGGGTATTGTATTCACCATCTAGTCACCTGGGTGACTATTGCATTTGGCCAATGCTGTGCATTGCTTGCCATGTATGTGTTCCTTAGTCCATGACATGGATGGTGTCTGTGATGTGCACACCTCCCACATGCATGTACAGTGACATGTGGAACTGAACCTGGGGTGTCTGGCTCACATTGTGTACACAGATTATCATCAGATGTGCCAGTCCTGGCCTCATGTGGCGGGAACTGGTAATGGACAGCAGGTTTACCCTGCATCTACATTGCGAGCATGCTAATGGCATTCCCTGGTGTCAGTGGTATCTGTCCATGTTTTCAGACATGGTATGTCCTTTGTGGGTCTCATTTGAAGGCACCACAGGTGTCCAGTGGGGAACATGGGGAAGGTGCACTGTCTGCATGTATGTGCCTAATGGACAGATGGACATGGTGCCATGCCCTCTGTAGGCCACTGCAATCACTCCATAGTTACTATCAGTGGGCAATATGCAGTGTACTACCAACATAGCGGCTGTTGTCTAGGCAAGTGTGTGTGTATTAGACATGGGTTGAGAGTGTTCTATGGCTAATACTAGGGTTGCTAACTTTGTTTGCCAGGCTTTGATGTCACATGTATGGGTATGGATTTGCACCCCAGCCTCCCAGCTATTTCACATCTGTTATCCCTGTATGGCGGACATTGTGATATATACTAGGGCCACCATATAAGAAATTTGCAAAACCTATTCCACATTGGGCCCAGTTGTTACACACACACACACACACACACACACACACACACACACACACACACACACACACACACACAGACACACACACCTGTCATGTCGGGGATTAGAACTCCTACCTAACTAGTTTATTACACTACAGCAGTACGCAGTTATAGTAAGCACCACAGAGATTACCGGAGTATTCCTTCCCCAAAGGTGTATATCACATTGGATGACATCAGCAGGATTGCCAAAGAATGACATTTAAATTGTAGTGAGTGTGGCTAGGCTAAAATGCACTGCTCCCTACACAGACATTGAAACACACTCATAACATCCAGAACTGCCATGGGTGGGAATAGAACTCAACCAGAGTTCTATATAACACTACAGCAGTACGCAGTTAGGGCATGTGCTACAGAGATTACTGGGCTACAGATTCTTCCCAGAGCTGTATTTCTAGGTGGATGACATCGTCAACCTTACCAAAGTAGAGCATTTGAATTGTATGTAGTGTGACTACCTTAAAAAGCATTGCTCTGTACACAGACAGACACACACTTGCCCAAGTCTGGGATTAGAATTCCTACCTAACTATTTTATCACACTACAGCAATACACAGTTATGGCACACATTACAGAGATTACTGGGCTACAACCTTCCCTTAGATGTATTTCTAGATGTATGACATCAGCAGCCTTACCAAAGTAGAGAATTTCAATTGTAGGGAATGTGACAACCCTAAAAAGCATTGCTCTCTACACACACACACACACACACACACACACACACACACACACACACACACACACACACACACACACACATACACACACACACAGTTGCCATGTCTGGGATAGGAACTCCTAACAAACTAGTTTATTACACTACAGCAGTACACAGTTATGGGACATGCCATGGAGATTACTGGTTTACAACACTCCCAAAGGTGTATTTCACAGTGGATGACCTCAACAGGCTTGTCACAGTAGGGCTATGGGGAGGGCAGTGTGTGTGCATGGGCCATAATTCATTCATCTAGAGGTTGACACACCACAGGCAGGCACACACAGGGTCATATTTCACAGGTACATGTATGCAGCTGCTAGATGACTATTTCATTGTACAGACATGTTGCATAACTAGCACGTGCACCACATAGTCTGTAATGTTGACAGATACCAGTGGCTAGTATTTGCAGTGAGTGACATCTGACCCTCATGTGGTTGGGTGTGTGAGCATGCCCAGTATGACCTTTCAGTATGTTTTTGACTGACATTGCATTCATTTCTCCAAGTGTGTGAGCATGCCCAGTATGCCCGTCTGTATTTAATGTGTGGATCGAGTACAGGTAGTTTATACTGCAGTACTGACCTTTGTGTTGTACACCTACAGGTAGCATGCTGTTTCTGCAGGGTATCCATCAATCATTTGGCATTGACTGTTACTGCATTTCTGCATAGGATGGGGGGCACACCTGACTATTTCTACATTTCTACACAGGATTGGGGGGGGCACACCTGACTGTTATTACATTTCTACGTAGGATGGGGGGGGCACACCTGCCTATTTCTACATTTCTACATAGGATTGGGGGGGCACATCTGCTGTTATTACATTACTATGTAGGATGGGGGCACACCTGTTTATTCCTGCACTTCTACACAGGATTAGGGGGCACAACTAACTGTTATTACATTACTATGTAGGATGGGGGGCACACTTGACTATTTCTACATTTCAACACAGGATTGGGGGGCACACCTGACTGTAATTACATTATTATGTAGGATGGGGGGGCACACCTGACACTTGTACACATTTGCTATGACTGTACTGGTATGTCAGGTACTCCATTTCATTCTGTATTCTTACCTATCTTGCTGACTAGAGACATACCAGTGTACTACAGATATTAGCTTTGGTTGCCCTACATATTAGTGTCTGACTTCCTACCCTTCAGAACTAACATCCCACTGCCACTGCTGTAGTCTGTCTGTGTAGGCCTGGGGGGTGGTTACCCATAGCCATCATTCATAGGCCATAGCACAGGCTCTGTTTGGGTTTTTCTACACATGACCTGCTGGCTGAGACTGTTGTTGGGTATATGAACCTCCCTGACTGGCATGTGTGAGTCATATGGACACACATGTCATCCAGCACATTTCCTGCAGTGGGTTTTGTCACCCTGTGTAGCACTGGCTACTATGGTGACTCCAGTATGTGTTACACATGTCATGGTGCCACTATGGGTGTCTACTTTCTGCTGCCATAACATTCAGCCTCCCAATTCCCTTGCATGCTCACATCCATACCATAGATACAGGTAATGATACATTCTACTCCATTTGGCAATTGGTAGGTTGATTGACTTACCTTGGGGGTTGAGTCTCACAAGGGATAATTGGCTAGGCTTAACATGGCTCGTAAGGGGAGTTAGCTTAGTATGAACCTTGTGGGTGTGCCAGAATTACAGATGGTGCTGGAGGGCTGCCTTGTCAGATGCACATAGCACACTCCCTATACATGGTTGAGCACAGGTAGTGTCATGTTTGGCATCCCTTTTACTGTATGTATGAGTCAGACAGAGATGTCATTCCCTGGGTCCCTTCTGTGTCAGTGTATGTGCTATGCATTGTCTATTTGCCGCAGCCTCATCATACTGGGCATGCCTCCATCTGCCTACTGGGGCAGGCTCAGGATGTTCCTCCTCCGAGTCACTCTGTGCCTGTGCAGGCCTTGGCATAGGTGGGGGGCTGTGTGGCCTTGCCCCGTGCTGGTCCTGCTGCAGCTGTTTCCACAGGATCATATTGTGTAGCATGGCATATACCATAACAATTTGAGTATATGTAGCTGGTGAGTACTGCAAGGCTCCACCGGATGTGTCCAGACACCAGAACCATGACTTGAGCATCCCAAACACATGCTCTATTATACGTTTGGTCTGTGCATGTGCCTCATTATGGCATTCTTGTTCAGGTGTGTGTGCATTTCTGATGGGTGTCATCAGCCACAGCTCCAGTGTGTAACCAGCATCCCCCACTAGGTGACCGTAGGGGATGTCCCCACTGGCAAATCTCTGGTACAGCTGTGTCCGATGCCAAATGTGGGAATCATGATAACTTCCAGGGCAGCCAGCCCACACATTCATTATAATGCCCTGGGCATCACAGACAACCTGGCAGTTGATAGGGGGGATGCCTCTGTGGTTGTTGTAGGCCCTACCCTGATCACCGGGTGGTAATTTGATGTATATGTGAGTGCAGTCTATAGCACCCACTAAGTCAGGGTATTCTGTTATTTGGTGGAAGAGATGCATATTGCTGGCCAACACCTCACGGGTGTTAAGGAAATACACGTGCTCACTGGCATGTGCTGACATGGCATCCAGGAAATGGTGGAATACTCTAGATGCTGATGCCTGTGAGATCCCCATGATATCCCCAGTTGAGCTTTGGGAGGTACCTGTGGCTAGTATTCCTAGGCCTACACATACCTTGGTATCCACTGGGACCGGTTCCCCTCGGTCAGTTTGGTGTGTCAGGCGTGGCTGGCACTGCTCAACAATTTGCTCTAGGAGGTCCCTGTCCACCCTATAGCGTTCCACTACCTCCAGCTCATGTAGCCCTTGGTAGGTTACCCTGGGTCTGTACACTCTTCTCCGTCTCCACACTGTGGGTTGATCGGCAGCATTCACATCCTCACCACCCTCAGCCTCTTGCACATGTTGTTCTATGTTGCCTACTGCAGCCCCTCTCATTTTGTAGGTTTGTTTGTTAAAAGTTCCCCACTTGCATATACCGGTGGTGTAGAGTGTGGGAAAAAACAGAGGGGACGGTGTTTGCATAGTTTATAGTAGTTTTCTGGGCTGGGCTGGTCTGCTGCCTGTGTAATTGGCTGATTCTGATACATTTCACCTGCCAGCTGTGCTAGTTCACCTTGATTACCTTCCTACTTGTGGTTTTCCCTTCCCATTGCCTTCCTGTTTAAGCCCGGGGGTGCGCTGCACAAACAGACTGCTCAAATGTGCACAGTGCTGCTATTTCCTGGTTTAACTTTCTTTTTCTTCTTTTAAAACCCGGTGTGCGGTGCTCACACCTGCTTAGGCAATGTAAAGAGTGCTAGGCAGATTCAGACACACCACCTAGCTTAGCTGTGCTAAGCTAGGAGGAAACCCGAGCCACAGGGCTCCAGTCCGCTTACAGTATGCCTGACACTCCCCCCCAATGATGTCACCTAACTCCTAGGCTTGCACCAAGCTATTCCTACTCTTACACTGTTGGGACCTGACTAGCATGCTGGGGAAAACTGGGATTCACTATCATTCCCCTCATTTGCATAGGATTACCTGCTAATGCATAGTTACATGTCTCACACTGAGCCTCCCCCCTTAGCAACAAGTACTCACTGGCCATGCTGTCTTCTGTCTGCCATTGACTTGCATGGCAGAATACTGATTTTAGTTTGAATGCTTAATTTAGGTTTATTTTGTTATTTTCCCCCAATCCCGTTTGCACGCCGCTGCCCTACGCTTAAACAGCCAAGATCGGCTAAAAAAAATAAAAGGTGATTTTTATTTTTTTTGCCTGTTTGCAATGCCAGTGGTCTTATACTTGGCCATTGGTATACTTACAAACTGATATGTGGCCTTTATTTGGAGTTATCATAGCTACATTTTGGAGTTTGCAGAAATGTACTCAGTTACTAACCGAGTACATTTCTACAGATTGCACTAGTCCTGCACGGCCGGTTGTAAGCTTCCTGGATCGCAAAATCACCTCATTTGCATGGATATACTCCTGCAAATAGGGTGATTTGCATACAGGGGTTTAGTCCATGCAGGACTAGTGCAGGGACGCTCATGCACACCCCTGCAGGTTGTTCCTGGATCGCACGGCAGACATATTGCCTGCTAGAGCTCCTGCACAGATCTTGCATGCCGTGCAAGGCATAGAGAATCCGCGGGTATGTCTTTTAGATCTATCATTTTCATCTGAGGTGTTCTATAGTTTGTATGTAGATGACCTGAAAAATAGGTAAAATGATTACACACATTACAGACAGACTATGCCTGCAAAAGAACTTGGCTACATTGACCATTTGGGCACAGGAGAATAATATGTTAATAAATACATTGAAAACTAAGCATGTGAGATTTGGGAAACATAAATTAAAAGCTGAATATTTAATACAGCACACTGTAATTGAAACTAAATTTATTTAAGAATTTGTGTATATGGGTAGATATAGCTTTAAATTTTTCTAATCATATCAACCAATTGGTTAATGATAGTTATAGAACTAGAGGTTGTACAAAAAGACATAAAATCTAGGAAATTAGAAATGATGAAGTCATTGTTTGTTAGTTACATTAGATGGTATAACAATATGAAAACCTTATAAGAAAATAAGTATGAATAAACTGGAAAGAGTACAGCAGAAATATACCAAGGGCATCCATCAATTTGAAGATTTAAGTTATTATGAAAGAATAAAGTATCAAATTTGTACAGTGTCTCATAAAGATTTTTAAGAGGAGACCTTATTTAGGTATATAGGGCATTTAGACACAATAAACCTCTATGAATATTTGGGGTTATCAAAAAGCAGTACATCATAATCAAACAACCTATGTAGAATATTCTATAGGAATGAGAAGTGTACTAATTGGTTCTCTGACAGAGTAGCTAATGCATGGAATAGACTACCAAATTAAATTAAACAAAGGATTAGTTTAGATATTTTTAAGAACAGCCTGAACACTTATAATGGAAACAACTGCTTAGATACATTGGCAGGCTAGAAAGGCATTATTGCCCACACTTGAAATATTCGTATGTATATATGTATTGCTTTCTATAGTACCTAAAAGAAAAATTGACTTGTTATACATTTGGATTCTGTTTAGGCATAAGTTTACTTTGTTGATGAATTTTACTTTAAGTTTCTATAAGCATCAAAAGGATTAAATAGACAAAATGTTTGTCAATGATTCTGGAAGTTGAAATGTTTTCAAGGACAGTATGACAGGACAGAATAAAAAAAATGAAATTAAAAATTAAAAGTAATAGGATATTCTGTTCTTTTGTAGGAGGTAGAGTGCAAAAATACTTCTAATATGTGAAAGAAACGTGAAGCTGGGCAAACTACATCACAAGTATTCAAATGTACAATGTGCAAGTGCATTCAAAAGCATATGTATAATACAGGAATAATGACATTCCAGTAAAAGAAAATACTTGCTTTTCACATACATCTGTTTATGGAATTACAAAATATTTAATTGAGAAGAAGCAGATATGCTGTGATTACTTGAAAAAGGCTCCATTATTTAAAGGAACATTATCTTAAGGAAAAATAAAATAACAACTTTAGCCCCCAAAAATGAATAAAATGTTAAAAAAAAGAGTGTTTCCATAGTAATGTAAAGTATTAAAGAAAAGTAATATGACAGTAATCTAAATTTTGATGTTCCAAAGTTATGTAATTGATTTCTTGACATTGAATGTCTTGATGACTGAGTGACAACCAGTTCAAATGTATGCTGATTCTCAGATGGAGGGGAAAAGCCCTATGTATAGAATATAGATTGATCATCTTTTTCTGTATTAGTAAAAATCTCAGAGATGGTGAGTGCATGTGTGTGTGTGTGTGTGTGTGTGTGTGTGTGTGTGTGTGTGTGTGTGTGTGTTTACATATATACATAGATTTTTAATTTTTTTTTTTTAATTCTGTCCATTCATATATGCAGTTGTATATACATATGTATTTATGAGACCCATTTCATTTAGAGCATTTACATTCCATTGAACGTCAAATAACCGAGACCACTTTAAAAAAAAAAACACCATGCTAAAACCTCACTATACTGAACGACAAAACACTGACATAGCTATTTAAAAATTATACACAAAACAACACATATTCTCTGTTTCTGCAGTGGGGCAAGTCCCCCTGCACTCCCTACACCCCCTGCAAATTATATATACCAACTCCGAAATCGCACTACAGTGACAACACAGGTGTATTTCCCTATCCTTACTGTATGTAGTGTGATCTCCATTTAAAAGCTATCAGTGGGGCAAAATTACTTTTCCACAATCTGAATATTTGTAAACCTACCAGCATATTTACCATGCAAGAGAACTGGTACAGTGTAAGAGAAGGTACACAAACACTATATACTTGTACATCTTGCACTACCAGCATTACTGTAAGTATTTTGCTTAAACATAACTTGGCATACTGAGGTTTCAGCATAGTGTTTTTTCGTAAAACTGGTCTCAGTTATTTTATGTTCAATTAAATGTAAATTCAATAAATGAAATGGGACTATATATATATTATTATTATTATTATTATTTTATTTATCTTTTTTTTTATTTAGTATAGTCCAACTGGGCAGTTTCCCCTTTTCAGTGGAGGCCCAGGGGGAAAGCCCCAGAAGTTAAAAAGAATGCAACAAAGTACAGAACAAAACATATACAAAGAAATAACTCCTTGAGTTGTTAAAATAACAGAGTATAAATATATTAACAAAGTTCATACAGTTGTTGCAGATTCAATGAACCACAAGTTATTCATTAGAAACACTCACAGTATATGGTAAGGTAGATGAAAATATATATTGCTGGTTCATTATTTACAAAAGTAATATTTACAAGATTTCCTTCAAGTATATTGCTTAGTGATTATATACAGGGGTAATGTCTTGTGGAGTGCGGCCAGGAGTTAGACAGGTGCATAGCCAGGAGTTAGATAGGTGGGTCTTGAGAAGTATTTTGAATTGTGAGGGGTTAGAGATTATATATATATATATGTATATATATATATATATATATATATATATATATATATATATATATACTTACACACTTACACACACGCACCTCTTAAACATCATTAATTTCTTTGAAAAAGTAACTGAAACAGTGGATAGTGTTTATGCAGTGTATACAGCATAGCTAGACTTGGCCAAAAAATTTGACACTGTTTACCATGCAGTTATTATTGATAGAACTGTAAATCTGAATATAAATCATTATATTGTGTGATCGATAGTCAGCGGTAGTCTAAGAGAACCCATGTGGTTAGAGTTGCAGGTGGCACTTCTGAAAGCAAAAAAAATTTACTAGTGGTGTGCCACAGAGCTCAGTTTGGCCCCTCTTGTATTTGGCATATATATGTCAGATCTTCAGGACAGCACTCCTGGCCTACAGTTATCTAATTGTGCAAGCAACTGCAAATTATGTAATGATTTTCGATCTTCAACTGATGTTTGATTGCTTCAGCATGGGTTAGACCATTCTAACAATCAGTGCAAGCACAAATATTCTCAAATTAAATGTAAGAAATGTGGTATAGTTCATTTTGGTAAACAAAACAGTTTCACTTACCATACAGGAGATGCATCCTTCCAGTCAGATACTGTTGTAAGGGTTCATAATTCCTTTTCATGTGACCATCACATCTATACAGTAGTTCAGAGAACCATTTATCTTGCTCATCTAATTTCCAAAGGCATCTCCAGTAGATTCAAAGAAGTCTTAATTCACTTGTACACATATCTTATCTGACCCGGTATTGAATATAATGCACCTTTTGTCATGTATTTGTCTAAACATGTCGCACAACTAGAAAGATCTCAGAGATTTATAGCTAAAATGATTAGTTGCTTAAAATCTTAGTTAGGAGAGATTCGCTGCCCTTTTTCTGTACTCAGTCTCTTACAGACTCCTTCATGGAGATCTGTGTCTAGCCATTTGAGTCATGAAAGATCCTATTCTATTTGACCTCGTAGTCCTTTGGAGAAATAATTACACCTCAAATAAACCTTCATCAGCAGTTAAATAAGACGTGTTTGCATGATGCATTGATATCCCAGCATATCCTTCACCTCTGGTACAAACTTCTACTGCATGTCAGGCAGAGTAGCACACTTGCAACCGCCAAAATAAACATAGACAATTAGTTTGGCAGCCTCAAATTCTTCCTGGTTTATCTTCCTTGCCCTCCTTCAAGCTAGAGGGATCATTTTGAATAGAGTTTTTTTTTTTTGCTAGGCTTAAAATGGTCTGCAAACTGATTTCCTTGTTCTTATCTTTGAACCTATGAACTTACACACACACACACACACACACACACACACACACACACACACACACACACACACACACACACACACACACATACATATATATGTATGTAAATAGCAAAGAGTTGTAAGGGATGCAGTCCTCTGCATTGGGGTACAGGGGGGTTGTTCCCTGCAAAACTGCTTGTTTAAGGTAATTTGCTATCAGTCAACCTAAAAACATAGCAGTTGAGGTGCTGGTTTCTCGACAAGCTGAGTTTCAGTAAATTCAAGGAATATGGACAGCTTTAGTACCTGGAACTCAGAAAGTAAGTGCTTCATAAATTGGATGTCTTAACTATGGATGAGCACTGATATGATACAGCATTGCAAACAACAAATAAAACCCCTATAATTAACAAAACATAGAGGAGACTACTTTTTCTTTTAAACACAAGCACTCATATACAGATACAATCAAAGTAGTAAGAGGGACTTTTTGTATGAGGTTTCAAAATATCCCTGAGCAGTTCAGTAATTCTCTCTAACACCCATACAACATTATTGCTTATTTACAACAACCTATTTGCTGATTGCAGCTACAAACCTAGATACTAAAGCAGGTCAGTTAGGTACATTTTGGGGTTTAAATAATGATAATGTTATTTAATACCATAAACTTTAATAACTGTCATACACTACTGCCTATAGTTAATTAGTATGAATAAATGTGCAGGAGCTCTTTCACATGTGTAGCTAGATAAAGCAAAAGGGAATTTATGGCCAGAGTTTGTGCCACCATTCCAGAATCTTTTCAGTGTTATCATTAGAATGTTGGAAAATAGGGTTCATAACATAAGTGAAAAATACCTCATTGATGAATAAAAGACAGGAACTAAAAATACAAAATACAGTATCCCAAAATGTTGACATAAAACCTGAAAACAGTTGTAAAGAATATTATCACTATAGCAGTTTATAATAAGGGGGCATATTTCTACACACCCCACCGATATTGGATTAAAGTCACTTCATCAGTGGCAAAAAATGCAGATTCCAAGTATTTGAAAATATCTTGTCAAAAGAGCTTCAAGTAAACCTCAGTGTTTTTTTTTTTTTTTTTTTTTTTGAAGGTGAGCAGGCTTCCCTGCATGCTTCATGTGAGGGTATACCCCCCACATCCCCAAATATTTGAAATATATTACATTCAAGACTAAAAGCATAGTTTGAAAGAATACAGACTAAATAAACATTTATATGGAGGTGCAACTCTATTTACTTTTTCTTACCCCAAGGTTACAAAGCCCGTGAGATGAATGCAATACTCAGCTTAATCTTTAATCATTTATTGTAGTAATTAATGTAATGTTCAGGTTAATTTTAAACCACTTATTGTACTAATTAGTGCAATACCCAGAGTCATCTTAAATCGTGCATTATACTAATTCATGCAATACTTGGGTTAATTGTATTCTACCTATTGTATTAATTATTATAATACTCATGTGAATTTAAAGTCACATATTGAACTACTTAATGCAATCCTCAGGTTAATCATATAAGTGTTACTTAGAATAAACTTCCTTCCTTCTTGCAAATCTAACCAACATGCATTAATTACTCAGTTTCTGGTTTAAAATAAATATGAGTATTGCACTATCTATTGCACAAGGAGATGGAGGAAATTGGTTATGGCATAAAACCATTTCTTTTTTTTTTAAACAATTTTATTAGAAGTGTTGTTGAAAATATAATCAACATATAAAGAATTAACAATTTTAAATTATGTGAAAAAATGATCATATACAGAATTAAACAGATTTAACTATATAGAAAATTGTTCACCATAACTCTTAAATATCTGCTGAAATAGTTTCTATATATACAATATTTACTGTAAAAATCAATTATTTTTGTAACAGTTCATAAACTTTGTTCCAACTACTATAAGTAGAAGTATTCCTAGAGCATCTATAACTGATGGTCAGTTTTTCCAAACAACTAATTTCATTAAATAGATTTTTGAATTCTTGTAATGACAGAGAGGATTCTGATTTCCAATTCCTAGTAATTATTTTTCTTGCTATAGATAATATACACCAAATCAAAGGGTAATTGGAAGTTTTTATACAATCTGGAACTGGAGTATTAAATAATATTAAGATTTAGATAAAGCAAAGTTATCTGTAAATAATGCCTACATAAAATCATTTATATCTTCCCAATTTTTTTAAGTCAGTACAGTCAAAGAACATATGAGACCATTCAGCATACATTTGCTTATTACATCTCCAGCAATTTACATCTTTTTTTTTTCAATTTTACTCATTATTAAAGGAGTAATAAAAGATCTATTTAAATATTTCCATGTACATATTTTCCATTTGAGTGAGGAAGTAGTTAAACTTGATGATTTTAATATATTAGTTTTATCTTTATCCATAGGAAGTTGGCCATTAATGGAATAGACATAATTCCAATAACTGTCAGGGAAAACATCTAAGTCAGACTTTATAGCTTTATATATGTGTGATAAATTTGTTAGTATTTGGAGATATACATTGAATTGATAAAATTATATATTGTATTAAATTGGGTATTACTTTCTTTGTTGTTGAAAGAAAGACCAGCTATGTTATATGGGTTGGAGACAGTGGCATTGACAAAAAGGCAGGAGTCAGAGCTAGACGTGGCAGAGTTGAAGATGTTAAGATTTGCACTGGGTGTGACGAGGATGGACATGATCAGGAATAAGTATATTAGAGGGTCAGCCCAAGTTGAAAGGTTTGGAGACAAAGCCAGAGAGGCAAGATTATGTTGGTTTGGACATGTGCTGAGGAGGGATGCAGAGTATATTGGGAAAAATATGCTAAGGATGAAGCTGCCAGGTAACAGGAAAAGAGGGAGGCCTAAGATAAGGTTTATGGATGTGGTGAGAGAGGACATGCAGGTGGTTGGTGTGACAGAGCAAGATGCAGAGGACAGGAAGAAATGGAAACAGTTGATCTGCTGTGGTGACCCCTAATGGGAGCAGCTGAAAGAGGAAGACTTTTTTTGTTGTTGAAGACATTAATTCAGTGTTACTTAGAATAAACTTCCTTCCTTCTTGCAAATCTAACCAAAAGAGAAAATCAAATTCACATTCAGTATTGAGAGAATTAATTGATTTCAATTCATTGTTAGACATCATTTGGTACCAAAAAGTTAACATTTGCTGTTGAAAAGTGGACATTTTATAGAATTAGAAGTAAAAAAAAATTCCTTGTGTGTAGGCTATGGGAAAAAAAGAAGAAATGACCAGTCTTTATATATATTATGTTTAACATTTTTAAAGTATTTTAATAAGAGTGTTAAATAATTACTTTTAATTTTTTGAGAAAACAGAGAACTGATCTTTCAAAATCCAAATAGAGGGGTTATTTATAAATTATATTTTTATATTTTTTGTGAATTAATATTATTTAGTGTGTTCACCATTAATATTTATATTAATTTTTTCCACTTAGATTGATATTTAACATCTATTAATAAATATATTGTTTTAATCATGGATAAGATTGAGTAAAATTCCAAATTTGACATAGCTATGCCCCCATTATCCCAATTTTCCATACAATGTGTTAATGCAATTCTGGGTTTATTTGGGTACAATAAAAATTGATGAAACATTATGTTTATTTTTTTAATTATCAAATTAAGGGGTAGTAAAGAAATAGATTGAATAATATAAAGTATTTTAGGAAGTAAAATCATTTTAATAATAGTGAGTCTTTATTCCATGGAAAAAGGATTTTTATTCAATCGTTTAATCAAATCTTCCATTGTTAGATTTTTATTATAATTAATTTGTGTGATATCTTTAATATTTTTGGCTATTATGATACCTAGATAGAGAAATTGATTAGACTGTGCTAAATAGTCTTTATATTTGTCTTGAAGATTAAATTGCTTTGGTCCAATTAAGAAAATTTGTGTCCTATTATTGTTAAAGGTTAGACCTGATTTTATTTGAAAAAGATTCATGTTTCTAAAAAGAGCTTAAATAGATCATTTTTCATCAGCAAGGGTTAGAAGAATATCATTGGCAAACATTTGTATTTTAGAAGATAACTTGGAATTTAAGTTATAACCTACTATATCATTATCCCCTCTGATTATATTTGCCCATGGTTCCATAATTAAGGTGAATAATAAGGGGGATAGTGGGCATCCTTGTTTAGTGCCCTTAATTACTGGTATGCTCTGAGAAATACTAGTGCCTATTTTAATGTACACTAGACTACCTTTATAAAGCTGAGAAATGAGATTTATAAAATTATGGGAGTTTAGTTCTTCTAAAAGGGTGAATAAGTAGTACCAATTAACCGAATCAAATGCACAGTTCATGTCTAAACTAATTAATGTTAGATTTTTATTTAAATGTTTGAGTGATTCAATCAAAATTAATGTTCTTTTAATGTTATCATAAGAATTCCTATTTACTATAAATCCTGTTTGATCTTTGTCTATCAAATTAGGTAAAATATATTTTAATCTGTCTGCATATATGGACATGAACATTTTGTAATCAATATTAAGTAAATAAATGGGTCTATATGAAGAACATTTGGTGGGGTCTTTATTAGGTTTAAGTATGGGAGTAATAAAAATATATTTCCAAGAGGGTGGGATTTTGTTAAATTTTTTGAGATATTGAAAACTTCATATAATAATTTTAAAGCTATATTAGGTAATGTTTTATATATTTCTGGTATAATCCTATTATTACCTGGGGCTTTATTAAGTTTTAATTTATTACTTTGAATTTGAATATCTTTAAGAGATATAGGTTTGTCAATGGTATTTTTTGTTTTATAGATAATCTTTTGTCAGTATATTTATTAATAAAGGCTCAAATATCTTCCTTTGGATCAATAGTATTAGAATTTTGATTAATATTATAAAAAACTCCCTAAATTCAGATAGAATGCTATGCAAGTTTGAGACTATCTTTTTTTTGGGGGGGGGGTGAAAATATTTCATCGATGTGGTTAACTTTGTTTAGTCTTTTAGTTTTGTTTGCTAACAACTTTAATGATTTAGGATTTGTTGTGAAGTTTATTAGTTTAAACTTTTCTAGAATTACTTTGGTTTTATGATTTAGAATTTCAAAATATTTACTATTTAAAGAATTTATTTATTTTTGTTTGTCGGTTATATCTTTTCCTTTGTTTTGATTAAGCTTTGAATTATCTAATTCAAGTTGTATATCACTAAGTTCTTTGTCCCATAATTTCCTTTTATTTTGATACCAACTTATAATTTTCCCATATAAATATGCAGTTAAAGAATCCCAAATATATATTTCTGATATGTTGTTGGTGTTATTAAGCTCTATAAAGTTTTGAATTTCGAATTAAATAAACTCTTTAAATTCTTTTAATTTTGTAATGTAAGCAGGAATTCTTTTGATTTGAATACTATAGTTATTATTAATGAGTATATAAAAATATAGAATTATGGTCAGAAAGACGACAGGATATTACCTTTGTTTTGATTAGGGAGTCTGTTAAATCTTTAGAAACCAAAAACCCTATCTATTCTAGAGTGTGAATTATGCTTATGAGAATAAAAGGTGTAAAATAATGAATTTGGGTCAGTAAAATTATTAATGTCCTTTAGTAAGAATAGATCAATAAAATCCAACTTTTTTGCAGAAGCTGGAATTTTCCTTTTATCTTTATTAGTAGAGTCATTAGAATTAAGAATACAGTTAAAATCTCATACTAGTATTATGTTCCCTTTTGCAAAATGAACAATTTGGTCCAAATGTTGTCTAACTGTTTTAGTTCCTATACCTGGAATCCAGTATATATTGACTAAAGTATACATTTTTTTTATTTAATTCTATAATTATAGCACAAAACATTCCTTTATTATCCTTGTAAATGTCAATTATTTTAGGCAAGGGTATTAAATTATTCCAAATAATAGCCACTTCTCTCTTCTTTTGAGAGTGTTCTGAGCTAACCAAAACAGAATATTATTTATTATTAAGTTTAGATATATCTACAGATAATAAGTGGGTTTCTTGTAGAAATATTAGTTGTGATTTATGAAGCTTAAGGTATTTAAATACATTTCCTCTCTTACTTGGATTATTCAAACCATTGATGTTAATTGATATACCTTTTATTACTGACATCGTAGTTTAAGTTATATGTAAAATGCATTGACCATTGAGATATATAATTATAATAACTTATAGGAATACAATATGATATTTTCCAGTTGGATGGAACAAAGTTACTAATCAAATAATTTTGAATACATTTTCTATTCATGTTAATGATGAACATCCATAAAACAATTAAAAAACTTTTGTTATAACCAAACTTTAAAACAATATTTACAACCCAGTCCCTTCTGGAGTTTAAAACTCCCAATTTAGGTGACATACTATCACATAAATTAATCCTCAAACTAGTAGCAACATCTAACCAGCTCCTGTTTTAATAAATGATGTTAATCTTCAAACAGAGAATATTTTATCTTCCTATCATTATTTTATATGAGTAAAGATAAAACAATTACTAAAACATCTATTATATTTTTAAAAAAATCTAGTTATCAATGAGAAGTAAATCTTCTAGAAAATCTAATTAATTACTAACCACATAGTAAATACATTTAAAACAATAAAATATAGATAAGCATTCCTTTAGACTAAACATATTTATAACTTTAACTACCCTTTGCTACATTTGCATTCCATTTCTAATTATCATTTCAAGTTATTGAAGTATATGACATTACACAGCTTTTCTATACTTTCTAAATTGTATTTAATCCAGAAAGTATGTGAAAAAAGAAATTATTAATATCATGTAAAACTGTCATATATAGTCTAGATAATGCAAATATTAATTAATCATAACAATTTGCTATATTTGAATGTAAAGAGATAAATTTAAAATTCTTCAAAAAATAAAATATTTATATACTATGTACCAAGCTATGTATTTTTTGAGTTTGTAGTCCAAAAAGATTCTGAGTGATTCCAATTGAAGTATCTTCATTTATTGTTACTGTTGTCAGATGTTCAGGAATCTGGATGTAAAGACTTTAATTAAATGTCTCTGTATTTATTCAATGCAAAGTTCTTTCTTCAGTTCCAATGTTGGTAAATGAGAGTTAGATTTACTTTAAGATTTTTATTAACATTACATTTTAACCAGAACGTTAAGGTTTATTAGTCTGGAATGGTAAATATTACATAAAAGTAACTGTGGTATTTTTACACACGTTCCAATTAGAAACACATTTATTAAGACAAGATCAAAACTTTCCCACTTGTAACTAGCTAATGCCCACTTGACTATGAAAATAACCTTTCTATTCCTTTTGTGTATTACTTGAAAAATGCATCTAAACCTAATACTAACTTTGGCTAAAAGCTCAGCAAAGAGTACTTACTAAGATAATAATGTGGTCACTATTATAAAAGTGTATGGTGCTTTGCTGTGAATCTTAGTGTGACTGAAAAGACCACTCCTATCACTGTAGCATTTGATATCTCTTAAGTGTACTTATTCTTGTCAGTTTCCCATAAAACAAAATATATTCCACATTAAGGATATGTCAGTTCATGTAGTGGTGTAAATAATCTAGTTACTACTGAATATAAAATGTGTGTGAATTTCAAAGGTGTTGGTAGTAATAGGGAAGGTGAAATATTTCATCAAACATACTATTCCTTAATATTTCCGGTACCATATGTTTAACAGCCTCTTGAGTATCTTACTATTACCTATGTAACTATACATCAATTAATTTTTGAAATGTGATATCTATTGTCCTATATTTCTACCTTTGATAATGATGAAATTCTTAATTAGGCCGAGAAAAAACTGATATCTAAGAGATGATACCAGTGATTCAGTATGATCTCATTGATCTGAAAGTTATTTGATATATAAGTGATAATTAATCTGGTAGGGATGTACAACTCTATTTCATTCTTACCCTAATATATCGGGAGATTTTCTCTATGAGAATAAGTAACTGTGTTCCTAGATTCTGTAATGCCCATGTGGTTGTAACCTGTCATCTAAAATATATATTCAACAATAATGATAATTTATATGAAATTCTCTTCCTAATGCTCTCTGACAACTCACAACACTTTCCTTTTTTTGCCTACTAAAATTACATTTTATATCAACAATGTAGATCTCTATATGCAGGGTCTGTTGCCTTTCTTTGTTTCTTTGACTCATCCTACAATGAGTCATATTGTATTGATCTTTGTACGCTGAGATATGTATTTAAAAGCAACAAACAAACAAAATGATAATAACATAAGAGAGATTTTTATAAAGTTAGTGCCATGTGTAATTAAACCTTTTTGGAATTCAGAGTTAGCCTAAGCACATTGCTGCAAGGTACTCAGCCATAAATGTGCACAACATATCATAATGCTGGATCTGAATCTGTGTAATGTGATGATATTGCAGTCTGAGGGAAATGTATACGCTAAATCACCATGTGCCCATTTGTCGGGAACAACCCCCAAAAATTCCTCTACATATCAAGTGAATCTTGGAGTCTTTCAGTTGTGTATATTAGCTAGACAGTCTACAACACATTACTGTAGAGATCCAAAGTATCATATTCCTCTACCAAAATGAAATAATATGGTGAACAATAATATGGAGGGAACCATACACCACCAAGATTATACAGCTGTGCCTTAATGGTACCAACATTTGTAAAGAAAATGGGTTGGGATGTCAGGAGGCACTGGTCATTAATGAATAATGCTAATGTACATTCATAGCATCAACAATAATACTAGTACCAGGAGTAAGGGAAATCCTAGCTGTCAGGAATATTACTCTTTTGCCATAATGACATTTAAACTATTGCAGGATTCAGAGGTAGGGAGAAACAGTGTTTAAAAGGGAAAGAGCATATATGCCTTAAAAACAAGTACCATAATATGATTGTTAGGATAGAAGAAAGCATTACTCACCAGGGAGTACTCTAAACACTTATACCTTAAAGGCAGTTTTACTAGTCCCTGGATTTTGTGTTGAATATCCAGTAGACAAAATTGGCAAACAACTCAGTGACAGGAACAGAAACTGTAATCTGTGTTTGTATGTGTGTACTTGCTTATGTGCGTGCAAGAGTATGCGTGTGTGTGAGCATGTGTGTGCATGTACGCATGCATGCATGTGTGTGAGTGTATGCGTGTGCGCATACATGTGAGTGTCTGCTTCAATGTATGCTTGTTTAAGTTAGAGAGAAACTGAGGAAAAGACACCTGTGTCTACATGATGCAGTAGTGGTTAACTACCATGATGTATAGTAAATCAATGAACTAATTGTCAGAGTAATAATCACATTCTATTGTATTATACTAGGAGCAATGCAGGTATGCCAAATACATTATTTAGCAATCTGAACTTCTCATCACCTTAGAATAACCCTACAGAATTTACATAAAATAGAACATATAGTGCAGTGACCAGTATTAACTAGGTACCACACCACATGTTAATGTGTAAGGCTGTCTATTACTTTCCTTGTACATTACTCTGTACAATACGTATAATATTTCTAATTAATGAACCTTCATAGCTTCTCTTATATACTTTCTATAATTATGTCATGACTGTAAAGATATCTTAATGTTCCATTTATCTTGCTTACTTTTAAAGCAATTACAATAGTGTTTTTTTTCTAATTGTCATGGGATCTATTGCATCCACCTAAACAGCCTTTATATACTTATGAAAACTTAGTTTAACATGTCATAAAAGGTTCTAGTTGGACAATAAGGAAATATATTACAAGGTCTTATTGTATGTGTTCAAGTCAAATTATGTTCACAAAAAATATTATTAAATATTGAGAGTCATGTCAGTAACTTCTTTTAGTTGTTTTATATTCAATATTAAAAATGTATGTTTACTATTTAGACACTACTTCTTTCATTTCTTCTTTAGCTTTTTTGTTAATGAAACTTTCGCTGTTTCCCAGGAGTATCCCCTAGTTAAAAGTAAGCAGATTACAGCATATCGTTTCAACATTCCATGACTACATAATCTGTTAAACACCAGGGTCAAATGTCATTTGAAAACGTCACTTGATGAGTCATGACTGCTTCTTGCATACTGGGACTGTTAGTAGCAATGAACAGTTCCTCGAGCTGATTTTCAAATGAAAACTATAACAGATTCTGCTTCTATATCACATTATTGAAAGATTACTTAATCAAATCAATAAAGGTCAAACTTTATTGATCGATTAAGTAAAACATCGAATAACATAAAAAAAACAAATAAAAAAAATCTAAATGGTATAGGCAGGGGGGCAAGCCCCCCTGCACCCCCCACACCCCCCCCCTACTTAAATATACCAACTCCGAGACTGCACTACATTGAGGTAAATGGAAATCTCCCCTTATGGAGATTTCTGTTTACTTGCACGATGTTCTTCACTTTCGATATTGTCGTGCCGACAATATCAGACTCAATATTGTCAGCTTACGACAATGTGAAGTAGACCCCAGATTCCAGCGGGAAACCAACAGTGTGCCTTTACATAGATTTATTCTTCCAAACAGTCTGTTCAGCTCGAGACTCAGCCAGCACCTCACAGCTTTAACTGTGAAGCCTCACACAATGCCTACAATCTATCCAAACTCAAAACCTCTCCAACATAACACAACCAGTCAATATTTAACCAGCATACTATTCTCAAAATCAAAGTATTTAAACATGTATCATCATATCAACAAGCCCCTCCACTCTGCATGTACAACACTTCACTAACTCACTCGTCTCACCAGCAGTCAATCAAAGCCCCATATCAATGCAAATTTACATCAGCAGACACAAATACATCCCAGAAACAAACATCTTCACAGAGATAGGGACTTTGAAACAAAACCCCACGCATTTGCTTTTCTCTCAAGCTTCACCCACTTCACCACACCAACACCAAGTCAGCAAACCAGCATATAGACAAATTATCTCAAATCAGCTGCTGTATATGAAATAGCATTCTCAAATCAATAGAAGGAGGGACATAATGTGCCCCAACATAACATCTGTGATCCACCAAAAGAAAATCACGTAACAGAAACACAACAATATGCTTACTTATGACTTTCAACTTCTAAGAATCCACAACCCTTACTCTTCACAAATCTAAAGCATTTACTAAGCAGCATTTATTTATTCCAGGCAAGCTTTTTATAGCCAGATAAAAAGATAATCAAAATAAGTTACCATTATAACCATTTTATTCATCAAGTACAGAGCACCAGGATATCCATAGATTGCTACAAGTGATACAAAGAAATACACAAACAACAAGAAACAAACAAGAAGCATAACTAACAAAGTATATTAAACTAAATTTAAGAATAGGAATATATTTCTATATAAGACTACAACCATCACTTAAGCATAATTCTAATATAAGAAAAATAGCTTAACTATCAATATAATAACTAAATAATAAAGTTCACCTGGAAATCTGGTTTCTTTCCCCTGACTTTTAGGGTCACAGTAACTGAAAGCTTGTAAATTCAGTTAAGGTTTTTATTATTGAATCAGAGTTTTTTGATGTCAAAAGGATTTGAAGATTGATATATTTTATCTGTTAATTTTAAATAATTGAATGTAAGTCATTTTTGAGCTTCTTTTTAGGATCAAAGATTTTCCAGGAGTTGTTGTCTGCAATTCTTTTAAGGCTAGTATTTGCCCATTCCATGTCTTCAATTCTTTGTATTATTTTGTTATTTTTAATGAATGATATGGCAGAGTCTAGATCTTCAAATAGTTTATATCCACTTTGATGGAATATTTTTAGTCTTGCAGAATGATTTTCCTTTTTGATATCACAGCTGGAGAATAATCATTATCAAATCTAATGACTTTATCTTTTATTTTGATTGGTGATTTTGCCCATGCTGTCTTTAATACCATCTCTTTGTCATGAGAAAAAAGAAATTTCACAATGACAGATTTAGTAAAATTAGATTTGTTATTTTTAGCTGTAACCAAGGATCTGTGTGCCCTTTCGATATCATATGAAAAAGCCTCTGGAAGTTCCAAAATTTCAGGTAGCCAAGAAGAGAGGAATTTCATCATATCAGTTCTTTCTATGTTGTCAGGTAAGCCAAATATTCTTATGTCATTTCTTCGTGATCTGTTTTCAAGATCATCCACTTTTGATTGAAGAAGGGTGTTCTGTTTTAATAGAAATTTAATGTTCTGCTCATTTTCTTGAGTTCTGCTGTCTATGTCATTCAAAGCTGTTTCTATTCCAGATGTCTGTTTTTTTTGTTGAGTAAGGTCGTCATGTATAAGATCCATTTGTTGTGTACATTTCTCCTTAAAGTTGTCTATTTTTATACCCATTTTATCTAGTTCCGTTGAAAGTTCTTGTAGGTTAGTTATTTAGGATTGAAGTTCTTTTTTAAAAGTTGATTCTTGATGTGAAAATTTATTGTAGCTCACGTTGTTCTGCTGCTGAAGATTTCTTGAAAGTATTTGACAGGAAAATTTAATATTTATAATTTTTTTTTATATATTATCCTAATATATAGTCTAAAAAATTAGTTTAAGACTAAAAATCCAAAATTAGGATAGATATGATTTAAAATTCCTGTCAAAAAAGGTCTGAAAGACAGAGCTGATAAAACATGTTGCTACACAGTGGACATCTTGGCCACCCCCCCCCCATAAAACCATTTCTTGACAGCTTGTCACACACATGGTGTACGGAAGTGGATGAACTCAACCACATTGTACATGACTTCTAGGAATTCCTTATTTAAACAAATCAGCTTTGTTTCTTTCTTTATTTCTAGGTATTTACTTATACAAACCCAGGGACTGAGAAAGATCCACCACTGTTGCCAAGAGGTGCAGGCTAAAGGGAGTACTTACTCAATCATGGAAAATGTGATTCAGGGACATGTTAGCCACATTGAGGAGAAACCTTAAAAATCAACTAATTTGCATGTCTCTGGTGGCATTTGCATCATACTGACACAGACAAGTCCCTCATTCACTATCCCTGAGTTGACAAAAAGTTAGTTCATGTCTCTTCCTATTTTTGTCTCTGCCCTCATAAATCATGAATCCTTACAGTCAGTTAATAATACCAGGCATTAGAATGTTATTCTTTTTATTGCTGATAAAGTACATCATGATGCTAGAACTATTGCTCTATTAACTTTTTAAGTGAGTACAAGTAACAATTTAAAACTGTCTGTTTATACACAGTGCTACTCATGTTGTCTGTTATATGTGTCCTTTTCCTTGTAACTCATGAACCATTGCAGTCAGTTAATAATGCCAGACATTAGAGTTTCATGATTCATCTTGTCTATAAAATACACAGCCTTTTCCCACTCTTTAACTTTTTTTTGCCTTAAACACATTGTTAACAAGCAAAGTGTGCACTAAGGTCACGGTCTTTGACCTCCCATGAGTTTAACTCACTTTTTAGTTATTTATTTGTTTATCTATTTATCTGTTTTGATAATTGGGGTCATGCGCTGATCCAGATCAACCTATTTCAGTCTCAGCCTGGGCAAATATAAATGAAACTAGACAAACAATGTAACAAGAAGTATCATGAATGCAAACTTTTGTGTGAAGACAACAATGAATCAATAACAGTAATAATAATAATAAAAAATAATAATAATAATAATAATAATAATAATAATAATAATAATAATGATGATGTACACAAAACTGAGGACAACAGGAAGGAATGGTTAGAATAAGGAAGAAAATAAGAAGAATGTGAAATGTGGTAGGGACAGAGCCCAAAGTGTAAAAGACAGCAAAAGTAAAGAAAAGGCACACAGAAATTAACTCTATACCATATATATAATAGGAAAGAGATGTCACGTATTAGAGTAGGGAAGTAATGTGAAGAAGACAAAGGAGCCTGACTGGTGAAAGGGAGAGTGGGGGATTAAGTGATACATCCAGGGGAAAGTATTTGCAAATTGACTTGGACTTGAGATTATCTTTAAGCTGGAAATGAAATGATGCATATGAGGTGAGGTGTTTAAGATTAACACAGAGAAATTCCCAGAGTTTGAGACCTAGGATGGAGAAGGCATGGTTAGTGCCATGACTTCTTTTTCTGGGATATTGAGGAAGTGGTTAAAACTTCTTAGATTATAACTGGGGGGTGTCTGAAGAGGTTGGAGGTAAAGGAAGGACAGGATTGTTCTTTGATGAGCTTTTAGAGTTAGGATCCAAGAAGCTGATCGGTACATTGTTGAACAGGTAGCCAATTGGCTTTATTAAGTTGTGATACTCAAAATATAAATTGATAAGTATATTTTTTGGCACTTCTTTCCAAAGTTCTACAGTATCCTAATTGCTTTTGCTTGATTGATTTAGATCTATAATATTTGCTGGCTTCTGATCGGTGTTGAAAGTGCTATTTTTCTGAGTTGAAAGTGCTATTTTTCCACCACCCTTAATCCTGCTCTGTTAAATACTGGCCAAACAACTTGTGTGTTTTATTTGATTGTCTCAAGGCTTGCTAGTATAATTAAGATTCCCTGTTTGCTACCTCTGCATTCATTGCTTGAATCTAATTGAGTTCTGACTGAGAGTGCTACTGAAACAACTCAAAATATAAATTGATAAGTACTTTTTTGGCACTTCTTTCCAAAGTTCTACAGTCTCCTAATTGCTTTTGCTTGATTGATTTATATCTATGATATTTGCTGACTTATGATCTGTGTTGAAAGTGCTATTTTTCTGAGTTGAAAGTGCTATTTTTCCCCCACCCTGCCCTCCATATTGGTGTTTTCTTTTTATACTTGGTGGCTTTGCAATTGCCCACCCCTACTGTATATTTGATCTGTGACACTCCTCCCAGTCTAGTGTCTTTAGCTCATTCTACCTAATACAGAGTGAAAAAAGAAATTTGCACTTTATTCATCTGCTTACTGTGTTTGTGTTTCTTCCTACTTTATTACTTATTTTGCTCTTGCTGCCTGTTCTTAAAAGTACTTAATAGCATTTATTGTGCTTCATTTATTACTGCTTGTTAGTAGCCGATTAAATTGTAACTGTTATTCTAAGCCTTTGGATTACGCACTTGGGCTTCAGACCAGTTGTTTCACATTAGGAAGGTTTGTGGTCTGCACTATTGTGGCAGGACAGGTAGCTTACATCCTTCTAAGTTGGGAGTTGCTGATTGAAGGGTTGGTGTCTGTTCTAAAGTGTATTATTTCTGGTTTAAGCACTTGGGCTTTGGGCCAGTTTTTTTACATTAAGAAGGTGTGGTCTGCACTCTTGTGGGAGGCTGGATTCTGCCCTTTTGAGCTGGGAATTTCTGGTCACAGGCTTATTGTGCCTGCTTATTTGAACTGTTTCTTTCTGAAATTGGTGAGCTTTGTTGCTGTAGCATAGACCAGATTCAGGCCTGCTGAATCTAGCTTTGTTTGTATAACTTGAGCACTGACCCAGGCCATCTTTTTTTTGGAGAAGGTTCCCCTGCACCCTAGCAGCAGGAGTGTGCAGTTAGAACTTGTCTGATTGAAGACTGCTGGAGCAGGGCTCAGTTTTGAGATTTTTTTCTGGTTAATTGGGTAACTTGTTTAAATCAGTTTATTTGCTTTCTATTGTTTTATATATATATATATATATATATATATATATATATATATATATATATATATATATATATATAAAACTGCATTTTATTCATCTGCTTTTACTGTATTTGTGTTTCTTCCTACTTAATTACTAGGGGCATTGACTACAACTCTGATATGAGATATATAACAATAAGTATCCTTTTCTGTGCATTTAAAGAGTTTTTTTATTGTATCTGCTTTATTTTCTGAAAAAAACAAAAAATATATATACTTGTTTCCTGCCTTTCTAAGCTAGTATAGTACAGTTTTCAGGTTAAGTGCTGAATTCAGGGCTTTGTTACAAATCTCTGTGTTTGCCCATACCTTATTTGGATAGAAGGAAGTTTCTCTGTTCACCTGTGAGAGAGAGGAGCTTTGAGCAGCCTATCTGTCCCTGGAGGAGTGGTTTCAGCCCAGAAATTAGTAGTTTATTGGCCATTCTGGGCTAATTTCTATCTCTTTCATTTCCCTGCTATAAATACAGCATTTGCCCGGTTTTGCACGCCAGGCAACGCTGGTTAGCTAGGGTATAACTATTCCTGGCTCCACAAAGTCTCCTCTTCATTTTTCCCCTTGGAACTAGACAAACTTTTAACTTAAGCATTCAAGCCATTCATTTCTCAGTCCAGCACTTGCTCAAAACTCATAGCAACCACTTATAAACCCTAGCACTAGACCTTCCTATACTGTACAGAAGGACAAGACTCTCTATTTAATCTTACCAGCCATTCAGTAAAACAGTTCACTGTACCTATCCAGGTATGTCCAAAAGGCAGTTTCAGGTGTACTCTCCAGTTCAGCTGATGAATCTGGGCATTTTGAGGCAATGTTACAACTGCCTCATGTACACAAACAACCCTCTCCTCCTACCACCAAACACTAATACATGTGAGAGATGCAATTATACAGCCAAACTGGAGGTTAAGCTTTCTCAACCCAAGGCTGGATCAGACAGTCAAGAGGAGAAGGGAAATACTTGCATCACACCACCAGTCTCACATAGACCCATTAAACCAGCACCGGCAAAAAAGACACATAAATAAAGGAAAACATACTCGGAGGCTCTAAATAAAAACCCGCAAAGCAACAGAGACCTCCAAAGCAGACATTCAAGCAACCTCCACCCCCCAACACAAATCATGAAACACATGGTTCACAAAACCAGTGTGCCATGCAATCACAGCCCTTAAGGCAAAATAACATACCCAACATACTAGTAATAGGTGACTCTATAGTCAGGCACACTGACGTTCCACTCACTAGGCTGAATAAGGAGAAGGTTACTGTTAGCTGCCTGTCAGGTGCCAGCATCCACCACATAATACAAGCACTCAGGTCACTCCAGAACAAGTACAAATATCACTCTGTCATTGTCCATGTTGGTGTGAATGACCTGAGCCTTACCTCCCTGGACTACATGAAAAGAGACATAGAAGAACTCTCTGATCGGCTAGCCCAGGCCAGTATGACCCTGACCCTGAGTAGCATCCTGCCCTCACCAAGAATGATACCACGGTATAAAGAAAAAAATATCAATTTCAACAGTTGGCTAAGTTTCTGGTGTCATTCAAAGGGGATCCATTGTCTGTCCATCTGGGATGACATGCTCGAAAAGCCACACTGCTTCACTAAAGACGGCTTGCACCTGTCACCCTTAGGCTTTCGAATACTGACCAAGGCTCTTGCCACTCCCATAGTGCCTTTTTTAGGCAAGGCTCAAAAGACATACCCACCACCATAAATAGCACAAGTAACAAAAAACTGAGGGTAATGCTATTCAATGCCAGAAGTCTAAACCTCAAAATGCACACACTCAAGGCACTCCTCAGTGTGGAGAAAATCAATATATGTGCAGTAACAGAAACCTGGTTTAAGGCTCCAGAGAGCACCCCAGCACTACCATGCTACAACTCATATGATACATTTCAGCCACAGAACCCAGACCGAAATGCAAAAGGTGGGGGCGTATCCATATTCATCAAGGATACCCACACCTCCAGGTTAGTGGCACAGCACAATGCTTCAGAGATCATCCACGTGCAACTAACAACGGGCAAAACTGCAATTCAAAATGTAGCTTGCTACAGATCACCCACCATGTCCCAGGACCGCCATTCCACATTTCTGGAAACACTGGTAAATATAAAAGACCTACCAAACACCCTAATATTGGATGATTTCAATTACCCAAACATTAACCGGGAGAACTACTCAAGTACTAACTCCATTGCCCAACATTTCCTAGAATGTATAAACTCAAACACCCTGGATCAACTGGTCAACACTTCCACCAGAGGTGACAACATATTGGATCTGGTCATCACCAATATGGGTGACCTGTGCTCAACACCATAAACAAATCACTTTGGATATCCACATTCCACCCCCACCCCCGGACAAGTAAACTACCATGAAAAACTTTTCAAAAGCAAACTTCACATTACTTAAGACCGAGGTGGAAAGTTTCAAAGCCCCCATGCTAAAGGATAACATTGTCCAAGCTGCAAAATCCTTTGCTAATACATTCTACGGGCACCTACAAGAATGCATGAATCATGCTATCCCAAGCAAAACCAAGACTCACTCCTCCAAGAAAAGGAAACCAGTCTGGTGGACTCCCGCCATAAACAAGCTACACAATAGAAGGAAGAAATTAGTACAGAAAAGAGTAAAATCCCAAGAAGGGAAGACATCCCTGATCGGTATCAGCAAGAAACTACAATCCCTCATAAAATCATCCAAGGTGAGTTTCGAAAGAAAAATTGCAAAGGACTCCAAAGATAACCACAAGGCATTCTTTAGCTATGTCAAGAATCTAAGTGGCAATGCACAGATCTGCTTGGAGTTAGTGCAGAATGGTACAAAATACACTGAACCGACCAGTATTGCCAACATCCTGGCAGACAGGTTCAGCACAAACTTCACCCTCCTCTCACCCCCAAAAGGGCCCATAACCATACCAGAAGAATGTAGATTCCCTGAAATCACAGACAGTCAGTTTAAAACAGCCCTCTCCAAAGCCAAAAACACAGCATCAATGTCCCAGTCAGTGTCCCAGGCTGCGTCCTACATGAGCTCAAATATGAATTAACCCCTCACCTAAACCCACTGTTCAAACTCAGCCTCTCCACAGGTTACATACCCATAGAGTGGCACACAGCAACGTTTATTCTGTTCCACAAAGGTGGAGCCATAACAGACCCCAGGAACTATCACCCTATAAGCCTGACTAGCTTGGTCTGCAAGGCTATGGAGCGCATCATCATGGAACTCATTAACAGAGATATTGGGAACCTCCAAACCCTGGACCCTACCCAGTTCAGCTTTGTTAAGGACAGATCATGCCTTCTAAACCTGGTGGACTTCTTTGAGACAGTTACCAAGGCTATAGACAAGGGAAAGGTGATACACACAGCCTACCTAGACCTCGCAAAGGCCTTCAACACCATTCCCCATTCTGGTATTATAGACAAGCTCACCAGCATGAACATAAACCCCTATATCACAAGATGGGTTGCCAACTGGCTCATGGGCAGAACCCACATGGTAAGAGTTGCAAGAGCAAGGTCTGACTGTAAATCGGTTACAAGTGGCATTCCCCAGGGCTCAGTCCTAGGACCCCTCCTGTTCGGCATATACTTCTCAGAGGTACAGGCAAGCACAGGAGGACTATGGCTAACCAAGTTCGCAGATGACTGTAAACTAGGGGCTATAATTGACTCTCCGGCTGACACAGACATCCTCCAAAAGGGTCTCACTGAGACGGATACCTGGTGTCAAAATCATGGCCTCAAGCTAAATGCCAAAAAGTGCATAGTCATCCCCTTTAGAAAAAACAAAGTACCCACAAACTACCACATAGGTGGTAGTCCCCTAAATATGGAAGATGTAATAAGGGATCTGGAGACCCAAGTAGATAGTAATCTCTCCTTTGATAATCATATTGCCAAAGTGGTTAGAAAAACTATGTGGCCCACCTTATCACAAAAGTGTTTGCATCCAGATCAAAAGAGGTGATTGTGCCCCTCTACTCATTGCTCATCAGACCCATCATAAAGTACAACACCCCATCTGGGGTGGAAAGACCACAGAAGTACCACACCAAGAGGATCAGTGGCCTCAAACAGATGCCCTATGCAGCTCGACTGAAGAAACTCCAGCTGTACTCGGTTGCATACCGCCTACTCAGAGGTGATCTCTGCCTGACATATAAGGCCATGTCCAACCCAGAACTGATGTACATGCTCCACCTAAAGAAAAGCTTATCCCCTCGAGCCACACACTCTAGGGATCTAAACCTTACCACAAAAATAAATAGGACATGCTTGAGGGATAGATTACTGTCCCAGAGACGCCCCATGCTTTGGAACAAGATTCCAATCTACATTAGGCAGAGCTCCTCGCTAACACTCTTCAAGAGAAACCTTGACAAGTGGATGGGAAACAGAAAGTTTACCCCGGGGACCACTTCAGTGGCTCTGCTGGACAGTGGCACAGGGAACTAATCTAAGGGAGCTGCGAAAGCCAACACATTCTGACTAGGCTTATAAATGCCTTTGGACAGATAGCCTAGTACCTACCTATGAACCTAGGAACCTATACAATGATTCTCATTTCCAGGCAACAAAGTAATAAAAAGCAGATGGAGTTTCTTCTAGTTTGGATAATGGAGCAGATTTTCTTGGATACTGCTGCATCCAGTTGAAGTCCATGTTCAAGCTGACCTAGTTGAATGCCTTTTCCTATGGCATTCCTGGTTGAACTGGAGAGAGAAAGGGGCCAAAATAAGAGGGAATTAATTGCTTCTGTATTTCTTTTAGTTGAAGGTGAAATTTTAGTATGGAATTAAGTCACATACCAAGACATTTGAAGGAAATGACTTGATCAATGGGGTTGTCAAGATGGTCATGGATAAGAAGTGATTGAGAGTTTTTCTGATGTTATGGAGGTGCTACCAGACAGCACTGTTTTAGTTTTGGAAGTGTGCAGAATTAGGTTTCTGTTATTAATCCATTAGATAAAAGAAAGAAGTCACCTTGTAGTTGTTGTTGTAGGCCAAAGAGGGTAGGCTTCAGTGAATTAAGACCATGTGATCATAAAGTAAGAGAGACAAAGAGAGGTAAGGGAGATCAAGTGGCAGTTTATTAATTAAAGGGAAAAAAGAAGGGGAGGGAGGATAGAATGAAGCTGTGAGGGAGTCCTTTAAGGACAGGGGTGAAAGCAGAGAGGGTGTCCTGAAACTAAACAGAGAAATACAGACTGAAAAGATAATTTTTCAACCAGGTAGGTGTATCTGGGTTAATTCAAATTTCCGTTAGGTGATCTAATACAAAGTTATGATCAAGCAGTGCAAAAGTGATGATGAGGTCAATAAAAATGACTGCAGTTAGCAGGCCTTTGTCTGTAGCCAGGAAGATGTTATCAGGAAGTGTCCAGACTGCTGTAGAAGTGGTCCTACCAGCCCAAAAAACATGGTGTTTTGAGGATAGTAGATGACTGTAAACAAATTTTTCAAAGATTTTACCAAGTATGGGAAAGATGGAGATGTGATGGAAGTCAGTGGTGTGCGATGGGTTCATTTTTTAGGAGGGAATTAACAATGGTTGTTTCCACATATTAGGCATGATGTTTTGAGTTAGGCAAAGATCATATATCTGATAAGGGGGTTGGGGGGAACTATGAAGTACCTACATCAGAATAAGAACCATGGAAGGAGATTGAAAGGAATGGCAAGTGAGTTGTTTTTACTTCTTTAAGAAGTGATATTAAGTTTTTAGCTTTGATTGCTTTGAAATAGAAAGTGGGAATATAGGGGAGGAGAAATGATAGAAGGAGAGGACAGGAGGGGGTTATTAATGGAATCAGGTATGGGAAGTGCAATGAAATGGAGGCTGAAATCATCAGCTATGAGTTGAGATGAGTAGGAGTGGGTGTTATCTGGATTAGTTTGGCCTGTCGGGTGGTTGACATCTGTCCAGAATTTTTTGAGTGAGTTAAGAAGGGATGATTGATACTTTTTCTTAATGTGACTTTTATGTTGTCTGATTGCCTGTTTTGTCTAGTTTAGTGTTGCCTAGAGATTGGGAATGTATTGTTTTTCATGGTATGCCAGGTATTGTCCCTGAGACTAAGGAGACATTTAAGTTTGTATGTAAGACAGTTGATTTTTTTTTTGGGGGGGGGGGTTATACAACCATATGATTTTTAGGAAAGATTAAGTCCTGGAGGTTAGTGAGACTTTGATTGAGGAGAATGCTGTAGTAGTTAGGTCAGAAGGAGAGAGAAAAGGAGATCAGTCTAATGAGGCTGGAATTGTCCTTAGTTTGAGAATTCTGGACTTGGGTTTGTTCGAGAACTATAAGAAGAAGGGATTTTGTTTATGTTCTAAGAGATATTAAAGCAGACTGGATAATGGTCACTGAACGAAGTAAGAAGTGGATTTGAATTTGAGAACCAATGCTATGATTATTAACAATAATAAGATCAGGAATCAAGTGATGTTAAATTTGGATTTGGTCTGGTATTTTCAGTAATCAGTGTGTGGGTTTGAAGTCATTGAGGATTTCCAAAATACTATTTTGATTATTGGCAAGAAAGATGAGGTTTGAGTCCCTTATTAGGATGAATTGTTTGAGAATTTTTTTATTGAGGAGGTAAGTTCAATCAAAAGGGTTTCAAATTTGGCTAAATAAGTGGGAGGAGGGAGATAAGCAACATCAAGATGAATAGGAAAGTTGTTACTGGAGGGCACACTTGAGAAGCAAACAATTAGGAAGAGAGTCTGAAGTAGTGTTGCTTTGAGTTAAGAGTTGAGAATTTGAATTAGATTTAAAAATCAGTAGTGTTCCACCATCAAGATAATACTTATACCCATAGAAGAAGTGGTGGATGGAAAGATCAATGAGTTTGATCAAAGACTGCATTACAGCTATGAGGCCAGGGTGATGCTGTTTAATTGGTCTGTTTTGTTCTTGATACTATGGTTGTTGAGCAAGACTCAAGATGAAAGTGATAGGTCAAGGATAGGTTCAAAGTTGCTGCACATGAGCAAAAGGAATATTATGGGGTAAACTTATGGAGGAATCTGCATAGTTTAAGGGGGTGTCTTGTAAGGGATGAATTGGTAATATAAGCAAGTAAGAGTGGATGTAACATGCAGTGGAAAATGTGTAAGGAATGGGATAAGTTTGGAGGATATGCTTACTTGGGTAAATGAATAGGGAAGTTGAATAGAAATTACTAAGGTAAGAGAAATAAGGATGTTTAAGAGATGTATGATAGGTGTATGTCCATTTAGTAGGGTAGGCAACCCTATTGCCATGTGTGAAAGAGTCAGACAAGAGCAACAGGAAAGTTGAGATGAAAAGAGGGGTGGACATTTTAAAAGAGATGAAAGCCCTGAGTGTTCTTTTTTTTTTTTTTGGGGGCAATTCGATTGAGTCTAAAAAGGTTGAGATGTGGGGAGAGGGGTAGTTCTAAGACAAAATGTAAAATGTAAGAGTAATCCTGGTGTCTTGTGATCCCCATCCCATGTCTTTTGTACAGTAACACTTGTTTTCTAAACTTTTTATGTGCATTTAGGACATAGTATACATAATATCACTGGTATCTAGTATCCCCAAAATATTATAGGATTTGTTTGTTCATCCAGGGAAGTGTAGAGGTAAGACAGCCCCTCAGATACACATTTACACAGACATGCACACACACACACACACACACACACACACACACACACACACACACACACACACACACACACACACACACACATGACCACCCAGGAAGACGAACTTATACGCAAACAAACACATACACCTGAGGGTAATAAACCCTCTGAATACACATACACTTGTAGCAACAGCCACACACATCCACAAATGCACAATACCTTGCCATTAAACTCCCTGGCACTTACCTCTAATGTGATCTAATCCATTGAAGGTTCACTAACGTCACTTATGCAGGTGAGCAACTCTTTGTATAATTCTGTTGAATAAATGCCTTGCCACAGGAATTTCCAGTTAGAGAGCACATGGCTAACTACATATGCTGCTTGTCCCAGAATACCTCATTAGAATTGGCGGCAGTCCCTAGAGACAGTCAACCACAATGCTGCTTTATGTGAAAGTGTATCTAGGGGGAATGTGTTAGCTCAATGGGCTTAAACCTCATTGCAATCTATATGACTTGATCTAAAATCTTTTCTGGCCATTATTTAGTATAATAACATTAACTGACAACATGTTTAATGTCTTTACCATATGGCTGATTTAAAACATTTTTACCTTTACATTCTGCATACAATGGGACCTCATCTAGTATT
Organism: Protopterus annectens; assembly: GCF_019279795.1. Taxonomy (NCBI): domain Eukaryota; kingdom Metazoa; phylum Chordata; order Ceratodontiformes; family Protopteridae; genus Protopterus; species Protopterus annectens. The sequence goes on from NC_056745.1 coordinate 899,212,491, forward strand.
ATTTTATTAAATTCACACTTTAATCAGACTTGACTGATCTGGTGAATAGAATAAAGAAAAATGTTAACATATAAAACATAAAACATCTACTACCACAACACTGGCATCCACTGAACCCTTAACTTAATTAGAAACTAGCAAAGCTAAACTTATAACTTATGTCAGTAATTCTGAAACTCATTCTTTACAAATCTACAACCTGAAATTTGAGATACTATAAATTATCTGTTAATGAATAAACTACTGAAGAATGATCTCTGTACTAACACAAATTATATGCAATTATATACACTTAACTATTTGTTCCTATATTTATGATTATATAACTCTATCAAAGCTATTGAATTAGTCAACATCTTCTCACAATAAAACCTTTTTTATTTAGTGCTCATATATAAAGCATACCTTTACCTACTAATCTGCTAAAGTTTAAAAGAAAGGAGGAGACATTAAAGGGAGCGAGAAAGAGAGAGAGAGAGAGAGAGAAAGGGAGAGGGATATTAAAAGGAAAGATACAAGACAAGGGATGTATTGCATCTCTACACAGTAAATATATACAGAAAACACTGCATGGATAGACATGGTTATGCTAATATTTTTTCCTTCACTCTGTCAGTAATGATGTTTTACTATTTAATCTTGTTGGATTGGTATATTAGTAAAAGGTAATATAGCAAAGTTAGAAAATATCTCATCACATACTTTGCCTTACAGTACATCATCAAAGGGTAATATATCACCGTTGGAAAATATAATATTACTGCATTAATACAACATGTAAATGAATTACAGAATATGTGCATTTTTTGTCAAAAGTGATGCTCTTTTGCAATAAAAGATATCTAACTTGATTTCATACATGATTACTAATGAGGCATTAATAACAATAGTAAGGGTAAAGAGAAGGTGCTGCAAATGTAACTTTCTTTATCCTTCATAGAGACACATAGACCACAAAGCTTATCACAAGTAGTTAAAAATAGAATTATATATATTGCTGATCAAAGAAAATCTACTTATGAAGTGTAATATAGTGTAACAAGTATAATATTATACACTTATCTATGTTTTTTATTCCTGAAAAAAATAATGCAAAGAGTATGAGGAATATCAGGCGTATAAAGAACACCTGTATGTATGGTATAAGAGAAAGTTGGATGACATGAAGGTGGAGCTGTTTGTGGGAGGAGGTATCAAAGGAATAAAGTATATTAGGGGAGTCTGCTATGGTGAAACTAAATAACTTTGATAGATTTGTAAACTAACGTATATATTCCTATATGTTGTAGGACATTGACTTCAACACACAGTGTAAAGAAATAACATCAGTTAAAACAGGCAGTTCTGCAACATTCAATCTTAGCTGCCAGATTGTTTCTTTTATTTCACTTTTGTTTTCCCAAATACCTCCTTCTGGAGAGTTATGCACCTTTTCTAGAATGGCAAATTTAAACTTACAATTATCTCCACAGATAAGGGTATATCTATAAAGAGCATTGTTACTAAACTTTTTGAAAGTATCATAGCAGTGCTCATATCTCCTTTTATATAAAGGACATCCTGTTTTTCCAATGTAAAAAGAATCACAGTTGGAACAACTAGCAATATAAACCAACCCTATAGTGAGACTGGAGTCTATATTATGTCAGTGAAATGTAAATACATTGGATACCTCTTTATCGACCCATTTTCAGCTAAAACAAAACTCCATGAATGATCATTACATTGACATTTTTGCCACAGTAAGTAATGAGTCATCTTCAGGAATTCACTCTTTTCCCCACTGTAGTGCAATTTTGGAGTTGGTATATTTAGTTAGGGGGTGTGGGGGCGCAGCCTCCACCAGGGTGGGTTTTAAATCTTTCTGTTTTTATGCAATTGCTACATTGGCCCACTGGTTACTTACTGTGGGAAACATTTTGATTTAACAGTCATTTGCAGAGTTTCGCTTTCACTTAAAATGGATCGATGGAGAGGTATTAGATTTATTTACTTTTCACTGATATAAAAGAGACCCAGTGAGACAACTCCCCCCATTCCTTCAAAATTTGTGGGGTTTCCTGATCTTTAACCTTCATAGAATGGCCCTCATAAATGTATTTGCATTAGTTACATGACCTGCACTTTCTAATGTCCTTCCTGTTGTCATTTATCTTAATGTTATTCTTGGTACTAACATTTATTTTTCATATTCTGTCTGTTTTTATGTATGAAAATAGGTTTATTGCCCACAATATCTAACACAGCACTGTTCATTAATTTCCAGTTACTCTGACTAATACCTTTAACTATCTTGGCCATGGAATTATATTTCAGTACCATTGCCCTCTCATAACAGCTGCATTTTGTTTTACTGCACCCCCTGCCCCCCAGGCAGAACGATCCAACAGTTGAGCCCTTCACCCAAAATGGTTATGAATTGGTCCCTTCTACCTATCAGCCATGTTCCCTAAACATAGAGATTAATTTGTCTCTTTCTTTTAGAAAGGAATCTTCTTTGGAAATCATCTAGGCCAACCTTTCCAACTGCACCTTTACCGAACCTTTTTTCTAGGTAGGTGGATGCCAACTGGAAAAATGTAAATATGAGTTGAAAAAGGTTGGTTTCCTGAGGATATTGGACATAACTCATTTATCACTTTTACTTAATTGAATGACCAGGTAATTCATCGCATTAGAATTAAACTGGTAATTAAATTTCAAGAAGCTGGCAGTGTTGTTAGGATATTTTAAGATCTTACACATTATTAAAAGACTCTTTCCAAAAATCTTAAATGGATTCTAAAAGAGGATGCATAATTGGAAATAAAAACATGCTCATGTTCTCATGTCCACATAACCATGGTTGTGAATATTTGGGTAAAAGGGGTCCTATAGCCACTGCTTGGATCTGTTTAAAATATTCCTCTTCAGGGTACAAATAAATTATTATTAAGTACTGTCTCCAACAGCTCTATAATTAACTTGACAACCATGGTTTGTAAAAATGAACAACAGATAAAGATCTCATTAAATAATTCTAAACCCTTTTCTTTGAGAATACTATGTCAAAAAACATTTTTCATCCCACAGTTCAAAATTCATTTTTTCTAAACATACCAGGAATCTTTTAGTATTTAAAAATTCACATCATTTAAAGGCTTAAGTAATCCAACAATATATAAGACTAAAGGCTAAGGCTTTGATCCCTGTATGGATACAATAGGTCTAAGGGGTGGTTGTATGAATATTAGGGATTCCAAAACTAGTAGGAACTAATGGATTCTTGGTTGTTAAATAATTTGTGTAAGTCACTACTAATAAACCCTGTAAAAGACAATCATCTATAAATAAATCATAACTGGATGTTAATTTTATTCCATGAAACATGAAAATATTTTTCATTACCTTTTAACAAGTTGAATATAATACTAGTATAATCTATGGAATCCATCAAAACAACCCATCCCCCACCCCTTATCAGTCTTCATAATTCTTAAAGTTGCATCACTAAGTGTTTTTAAAAATGGTCTTTCATTATCTTCTAGGTTGTGAAAAATTGTTTGTTCTTACTATAATATGTTTTATAAATGTCCTTTTCACAGCATACTTCAAACCCATGTAATATCAGGTAGAGTGGTGGAATAAATACACGTTTTCTCTTAAAATTACAAATGTGTCTCTGTATTATTTGTTACTTGATTGAAATAACATGCAAGTTTATCTTCTTAGTAAAATGTTTTTAATTATTTAAAATTGTAGCTAAATCACCCTTATTTTTTTGACCAAAAGTTAAACCTTTTTCAAATAGGTTAAATGTGATTTGGTTATTTGCTGATGGCTCTAATAAATGATATTAAATCTGCGGTGGTGCTGCTGCGGTAGCATTGTCACCTCACAGTAAGATGTTGTCCCATTCAATTCTCAGCTAGAGCATCTTCTGTGTGGAGGCATACGTGAATGGGGTGTGCCTTCATTGAAGGTTGTGCGTCAGGGCTGGTAACCCAGTACGTAAAAATCCACTACCAAACATTAGTGGACCGGCGTTCCGCTGTGGCGACCCCTAACCGGGAAAAGCCAAAAGAAACAAACAAATCTACCTCTATTGTACACTAAATCTTATTCACCAACTTTTATTTTATTATGTTAATATTTAATTGGTGTATCTCAACCATTAATTTATAAGTCTGTCTGTTGTTATCATTAATTAAAAGCCTCAAAATTTCAACACCATGTTCATTAAACATTTGAAGCAATTCCTTATGCAAATCTCAGTTAGATGATGTACTGTTGAGAAGCTTCCACACTCTCAAACCTTTCAGTATTTGTCCGGCTCTAATGCAGTCCTTAAAAAATTATTGTCCATCTGTAGTCATCTAAATTTTAAAAGTTTATTTTCAAAATAGTCTGATTGTGAAAGAACAGTCTTCTCTTCAGATTCACAGTCAGTACTACAAATGTTGGGACATAATTTGAACCAATTCTCAGTAGAGAAATTTTCAGAGTCTCCCAGTGTTATTCCACATTCATTAGAATATTAATACAAACACTACCTAATCTTGCTTATGTCTTGACTTGCTCATTTTCCTTTAAACCACTACCACTGGTGTGTTTCATGGTCTGCTTTGTATTATTGAAATGTCACTTACCCAAAAATCACATCCACAAGATGACTTTGCCGAAAATGTTATTTTAACAAAACACCAAATCACTGGATTTTTACTCTGGGAAACTAACCACTTGGCCACCACAAAAAAACAAACAAATGAAAGCAAATCAAACTCACCCAAGTGGTAAGCTTTGCCCACCCCCCCACCCCCCCAACTAACTATACCAACTCTGAGATCACATTATAGTAAGGAAAAGGGCAAAGTTCACCATAATGACCAAGTGGTCAGTTTCCCAGAGTAAAATTCTGGTGATCTGGGTCTTTGTTAAAATAAAGTTTTGAGTGAAGTCATCTCACGAATGTGACTTTCAGGTAAGTGAAATTTTGATAATAACAGGCAGACCCGTGTTTCAGTAGATAAATTGTTGTCATGCTGTTGTTCGACTGAATATAATTGCCATTATATGAAACAGCAAGAAGGCTAACTCCATTAAAACAGGAACTGTTTAGTCCAAAATTGTCCATTGTGTTACTTCCTTCGAGAGCTGAAACAGTGGAAGTAATATGATTTTAAGATATAAACTGCATCAACAGCCATATGAGCTGCATGAGTTTGTCAAGCAATCTGGTTGAGTGTCTGACATCCGTCCACGTCAGTGGTGATCCCTGGGTAGGAAATCAGTTCCTGGGATTCTATAGATATGCATATCACTAAACCTGTGCTAACAACTCAAAGAGAAAATGGCAAGAGTATATATGTGCACAGTGCTATCTTTTTGGCTAAATAAAAACTTCTCCCATCTTCCTTTCAACAGTCTTTAGAATGTACAATAATACTTACAGCAGATGTTCAGACTTACCCCTCTTTGTTGTTTTGCTATGCTCTGTGTGTTTCTCCATCTGAATAGCACCTTAGTATCAGTTCTTTTGTGTGTCTGTCCGGACCTCTTCCCCTTCCAGTTTGATGATATGATCATGGAGCTGCACCTTTTTAACTTAGATGTTTGAGACGTTGTCACTTCTACGCCGCAAATTGAACCTATCACTGATGGACAGTCTTTCTGCAAGGCATCTCCCACCCTCCTACTCCTACTAGTCACAATCTTTTTTTCCTTATCTACCACTACAGACAGACAGTATGCTCCCTAGTGCCTCCTTCAGTATGTTATTGGCTATTACTGGAAATGTTTATGAAAAGACTGCTTCTAAACACCTTTCCAGGCATCTATCTACTGCCTTCTTAAACTATCTTTCTGCACCATCAGCCACCTTCTGGTGTCTCCTTTTTCTCCCTTTCTGAGACTCTTAATTCACTAAGTGAATATATCTGAAACCACTTGCATCTTCTTCTAATTCTCCACTGTGGTCCTCTTCCCCAGATTTACTTTTCATATGTCATTTGCATGATACCAAACTTTGTCAATGACCCTGCTAGTTGACTACCATCCTGTTCTTCATGAAACACCATCCTAATGTACTTTCTAACAATCCCCCCTATTGTCTGCTCCGAAGCACCTGAACTTCTGTTGATGCCATTTTCTTCCTCCTGCTGTTATCTTTTATCCCCTCTTACCTCTCCTCTGGTTGATCCCTCCTCTTTTTTTTTTCCTATAAAAGCCACTACTTTCCTGCTGCCTTTCCCTGCTCATCAAACTGATCTACCCAGACCTTCACCTGACATCCCTAATGATTATGACCAGCGCCAACACTGTTCTGCTTTTCAAGGATATGTCTACTTTTTTCCTTATACCCCTGTGCTTTTTTGCCTACTCCCTAACTTACTACATAGTTCCTTCATCTGACCACTTGTTAAGTCTGAATGCCCCTTCTTCCATCACCCTGGCTAACATCCCCTGTCTGCCTTTTTATCTGGTGTTGCAGCCTGAATTATCTCCTGTAGCCTTGACTTCCCTTTATTACTTATCACACCTGACTTTCTTGTCCCCTACACCACTGATTCCTTCACTTTAGTTTTCTTTTTTATGGGTGCCTGTCCCACCTCCTCCCTTCTCCTCATTCTTTGTTTCCTAGGACCCCTTGCCTTCTTCTTCCAAATAATTTCTTCCTGCCTTCTCTGCCATTTGTATCTGCCTCTAAATAACTCTATTCATATAATTCTACCCTGTATCTGCACTGTTTCCTTTGCACACCTGTCCTCTTGGCATTCTTTCTTCCACAGTGTCTCTGTCCCTTCTCATCAGACTCTCTAGGCCACAGCCATGAGTGCCATAAAATGTAAGATGGAGTTCAGAAGAAGATGATAGGTATTTAGAGATCTGCTTATGCCAACTTTTCAGTTTTCTTTTTAACTAACTACTACCATAATAGATGCATATGTGTGATATAAGCTGCATGTAGAATTATTTGGAGTTACATTAATAATAACTGCACAGAAGTTGTATATAAAATCACAAGCAAACCTTGTCCTGATGTCTAGTTCAGTAGCATCAGTATTAGTGTTAATTAAGAAGACCATTGAGTATTATCCATTTATTTATCCCGTCATCCAACATATAACATTAGAAGAATGGCTGATCTTAGAGTACAGGAACTTAGATGACAAGTAACCAGTGTATAATAACATGGCTATTCTGTGGCATTTGGTTACTGTACTACTCAAAATAAAGTAGTAAACAGCAATTGCAATGGCTGCATAGTCCAGGTTCACAATATAGACTGTCAAATGGGCTATCAGAGCTAGAGTTTGAAATACAATGAAACCATGGAGTCCTTGCTTATATGTTTGCCTAATATATCCTAGGATATAGAAACAAAAAACAGATGTAATCCAGAGGGCTCGAGTGAAGTCTGATATCCCACCTGTGACCCAGAGGGTGACAGGACTAACAAAAAACAGACTATAAAGGATTAGTCCAGATAAAATCACTTTGGCTAGCAGGTCTATGAGACTCTCTCTCTAATACACTCCCTGTGGGAGGAATTAAGATACCTTGTTGAAGTTTCCAGTAGTTTATTCAGTTAAGCACCTAAGCAGATTTACACTTCCCTGAACTGGTATTACCCCAAATGTTAAGATGAGGGGCAAAAATAAAGAAAAAAGCTCTTTATTTTTTTATTTATTTATTTTACATTTGTTGACCGGGATAGTCCAACTGGATACATGTCCATTTTCAGTGGAGGCCTGGGGAGAAAAGCTTCAACAATAATATAACATAAATCTTGATAAACAAAGTTTACAGGTTCTGTTCAGCTCTTCTCCTCTAATACTAGTGTTAATGAGTAGCTTGCTGCAATTAAATCAGATCACCACACATTGAGTGTTTTGGTGCTTTGCTGATGACCAGAAATACAATATTGGCATTTATTTATTTATTTATGACGCCTGTACTGCATTCTCCCACCATCAGCTCCTGCTGAGAGCACCCCCTGACAGTTTACATCCAGGGCATCTGCAATCTTTGCCCCACCCTAATTTCAGTTCTACAGTGTTATGAGTACATGAGTGTGTTGGAAGGTGTCTATCCAACTATGATGCATGGGCTGGCAGGAGGAGCAGTAAAGCAGTCAGATCTGACAGTGCAGTGCTTGATTCAAAGACATGGTAATTAGCTGCTCACAAATTGTTCCTTTTCTCTGAATTGGAGATTATCACAATTATGCTAATTGGGAGACCCATGTTAGCCAGTTAATACCGGTGGTAGTAATTTATCATAATTCCAGGTTTTCTATTTGCTGAATGTTTACTGAAAAGACAAGTACAATAGAGATTCTTTCCGATTTATCTTCTAATTAATTCAGTACAACTTAATTCTCTTCTGCTACAGTTTTCTTCTGAAAAATAGTTGCATTTTCTTTAGTTAATAATAACTTTTTTCACATTGTACTCCTCAGTACTATTCATGTAAATGTTGTCATTAGCTTTGTATAAACTAGTAACCCCATGTTCTATAGATTTCTGCTTCTCAGTTTGATAGACACTAGTTTTATTAGGTCTGTTATGTTCTGCTGACATCCACAAAGCTGATAATCCAAAATACGGAAAAATTGTATTTATTTATTTTATTTTTTATTTATCATTTGTTGACTAGGAAAGTCTGACTAGGTTCCACAGAGCCTGTTTTCAGCGGAGGCCCGGGGAGAAATGCTCCAAAATAATGCCTGAAACACCGAAGAGTGAAGCATTCAGCTTTAAGCATTCTTTTGCTGTTGTTGCAGGGAAGGTAATCCACCTACACACACCATGAACTACACACACACACACACACACACACACACACACACACACACACACACACACACACACACACACACACACACACACACACACATATATATATATATGGATTCACTTTCTTCTTCTTCTTCTTTCAGCTTTTCCTGGTTAGGGGTCGCCACAGTGGATCATCTGTCCACTCATGATTGGCAGTGGAGTTTTATGGTGTCGAGTTGCCAGCCCGGCACCCAACCTTCCACAGAAGGCACACACATGCACACACTCACACCTAGGGCCAATTTAGAGTGTCCAAATCACCTACTGCATGTCTTTGGGATGTGGGAGGAAATCGGAACACCCGTAGGAAACCCACACGACCACAGGGCGGACATGCAGACTCCACACAGAAGGCCCCCCAGCCGAGAATCGAACTGGAGAACATCTTGCTGTGAGGCGGCAATGCTAACCGCTGCACCACCGTGGCTGCCCGCATATATATGGATTCACTTTAGAAGCTCGAAATACTGAAATATTGAATTTCAATTTTTCGAGCCCATAAAGTGGAAACCTGAAAAGAACAAGAACTCAGAAGTGCAAAATTCAAAATCTCGCATACTGGAGATTTTGAATTAGCGCTTCTGGTGTTTCGCTGTGGATATGGATTCAGGTAAGTGTTTATGTGTTAAGGGTTTTGGGTAAGGGCTGTGTTGTGTGCTGGTGTGTTTTGTTACTGTGATGTGTGTGTGCGAGGAGAATGTAACTTGTGTGGTGGTGTTTTATGTGTTTTTGTATGTAGTGTGACCTCAGAGTTAGAATATTTAAGTAGGGGGTGTGGGGTGCATGGGGGTTTGTCCCCCTGCTTTTATGTAGGACAGAGCTTGTGTTTGTGTGTGGGGAGGTAGGTGTGTGTTTGCGTACACCAGAAGTGGTAATTCAAAATCTCCAGTATGCGAGATTTTGAATTTCGCGCTTCTGAGTTTTCATTCTTTTCAGGTTTCCACTTTATAGCCTCAACATACTGAATTTCAATATTTCAGTATTTTGAGGATATAAAGTGAATCTATATATATATATATATATATATATATATATATATATATATATATAAATAGACACACACACACACACACACACACACACACACACATGCCTACACACACACACACTTATATATATATATATATATATATATATATATATATATATATATGTATGTGTGTATGTGTACATACATATGTGCATGTATGTATGTGTATGTATATATATATATATATATATATATATATATATATATATATATATGTAGATAGACATAGATAGGTACAGATAAATGCATATGTATGCCAACTCCATGTTTGCACCAACTTAAAAAAAGGAGGCATCTGATAAAGGAAGAGAATCATTATCAGTGCACACTTACAAACTGCACTGACAATAACTTCCTATAGAGTACACCAATATATATATATATATATATATATATATATATATATATATATATATGTGTGTGTGTGTGTGTGTGTGTGTGTGTGTGTAAGTATCTATAAATCCAGTGAAATCTCAATATAAATTACATATAAAAACAAAAAGAAAACTGGAACCATGAGTACCTTGGTTTATTCAGATGCAAGTAAAGAATGTTCTAAGTATTCATACTGCTTCTTCAGGCATCAAACTCTTTCTGCTACAAAGGTTGCTTAAATACATTCTGCTACCAATGATCAATTAAACAATTGCTTAACTAAATACTAAAACAAGAAGTTCTATTCTTAAATAAAAACCTAAAAATAATACATAATTGTTAATTAATTTTATCATGTAACTCTCTTAAAATAGGCTTAATGCTTAATATATCATTTAAGCCTGCTGGAAAATTAGCTTTACAATACAAAATCCATTTAGTTTCCATCTTCTCTGTTAAGTTTATTTTAACTCCTCCTCTGATGTAAGTTGCAGTGTTATATAAAACAAGAAACTTAAAACTGTGTTCATTACCCTTACCTAAAATGTGCATATAAAGTACTTTAATAGTCTTTTTCCTTCTAACCTCAGACAAATTACTACAAATCCTATCTTTTAGTCTTTGGTTAGTTTTACCTATATAGAATGCTGGGCAAATGTTGCACTTTGCCATGTATACAAGATCTCTAGTGTTACATTTGCCCAGCACTTATATATAAAATAGTTTTCCTGTCAAAGGATTAAAAAAAAAACTTTCCTGATAAATAAATTAAAAAAAAAACTACATTTTCTACAAGGTCTAGTCCCAGTAACACTTGATTGTCTTGGTAAAGTTTTAATTTGTTCTTTATAACAAAGTTTATTTTTCAATGTCATTTCTTTCTTATATGCAAGGACCTGTGTCAAAAATTTCTTTTAACTCTGATACCTGTGCAAGCATTGACCAGTATTTCTTTATAATATTTTTAAGTTCTGTTGTCTTCCGACCATATGTTACTGTAAATCTACCTTGATTAGAAGTAAATTTATTTTTCTGCTGTTCTATTGAATTATTATTAGAAAAAAATTGGTCGATAATGAATGTTTCTTACATTTAATATATTATTCTGTATCTGACATATTTTAGTTTTATTGTAACCTCTAGTACAGAAGTCTAACTCCATTTGCTCAAGGTGTTCATTTATTCTAAAATCCTGTGTGTTCAATCTACATGCACATACCATCTGATTTTTGCTATATTTTCAAACATAAATTGGGGTGCATGTTATCCCTGGATAAATATATGCATTTGTTGACTGTCTTCTTAAACATAGTAGTATTCAAACTGCCAGTTAAGTCTTTTTTCAGTGCAATATCTAAAAAATAAATTTCCCTGTAATGAAAATTTTTCTTAAACTTTAAAAATGAATAGTGGTATTTAAATATAAAATAAAATCATCTATCTCATACAAAGGGCCATGCCATATTAAAAACATGTCATCCATAACACATGTATAAAAATTCACTTTCTTATAGTAATTAGGGTTGCCTATAGGGGAAGTCACATACTGAGTCTCCCAGTGGTTCATAACTATATTTGCATATGTGTTAGCCACTGTGGTCCCCATTGCTATACCTTTTGATTGTTTACATATTTTTTCCTGAAAAAGGAACACATTATTAGTCAATACAAGATATAACATTTTGCAAATTAAATCAACATTTAAATGACTTAGATCTGGTTTATTTAATATATAAGCTTTTACCATATCTATTCCTTGATCATTTGGAATACACATAAAAAGTGATTCTACATCTAACGTGACTAAATAGCAGGGTAATATGGAATTATGTAAGGTCCATGTATATAGTTGCAAAAAATCAGAACTGTCCTTAACAATACTTGTTGATGTCTTTAATAATGGTTTCAAGTACTGTTCTAAGTACTTACAAATAGGCTCCATCACCCATCCTCTATTGGATGAAGTGGCGAAGAAATAACTGCTTTATGGACCTTAGGAATTCCTTATATAACTAAAATGACATATGTGTCTTTTTTCAAAAAATCACATACCTGTTAAGTAACAATATCTTGTTCGAACATCTGCAAAACACAAGTATTAACTGTTAAGAAAATATTAAACACATCTTTATCAGAAATCATAAGATATTCATCTGAACTCAACATGTTGTACATTGTTTCCATGTAGTAATGTTTGTTTAATACTGCTACACCCCCTCCCGTATCTGCTTTTTTAATAATAATGTTATCATTTTCAACCAATTTACTTAAGGCTAGATATTCATCATGTTTTAAATGACAAACTCTTTTGCTTTTACTTTGGTCCATTGGATACAAATCATAAATTTCATTTTCAACCATTACATCAAAGACATGAATGACATTATTCATTGATAGTGTATCTGTTCCTGTGAAGTGTACATAGAAAGACCTGTGACTTGTCTTTAAATGTAGCTTGTAAATTTAATTTTCTTGTATAAAGTTTTAATTCAATCAAACATTTGCAATATAAATATCTGTAGCTGGCATATAGTCCCTTGTTCAATATGTTCAATTCAGAGGCAGCAAGTTCATATTTGGATAAATTAAACACAAAACCAACTTGCTGCAAGTTTACTTTACCTCTGCTTGATTTATTCATTTCTGTTCTTGCTGGCTTTGGCTCCTCTTTCATTTGGGTGGTATAGGAAATGGTTGTGCTGAACTGTCAAAGGTTTTTGGAACAAATAATTCCACAGGATCCAAAGCAGAAACTGAATTAGCATTAACTATTACTGCTGGAGGATTTTTAATGTCACTAGACATGTTCTGAAGCTGTATATTAGCCTCTGCTGTAGCTATCGACAACTGTTCATGCATCAGAGAGAGACTGATGTTTTCCATTGCTGGATTCGACATTTCTTCTGCATTTGAACTTAAAGTCTGTTGATTGGTCAAAGTTTGTGACATTGGCTTCATAGGAGTCTTAATATTAAGCCAGGTAAAAATGTAGCCTTTGTGGAAGTTCAGGAAATCACGATGCATTTTTTTCTTTTTTATACTTATTAGTTTTTCTTTAGACATGAGTATTTTATGTAACACCTCATGCAACAGTGATGAATGCACATTATTTTCCACAGAATTAAGCAGCTCTTGATATAGCTCAGTAATTTTACTTTTTAAAGTTAATTCCATAGGCTCAAAATATTTATTCATCAGTTTCATGTATTCAAAGGAAAAATTCAGATTAAGAGTCTGCCATTGTTTTAGTAGATTGGGATATTTGTTCCTGTAAGTGGGCATTTTCAGAATTTGTAAGCCTCAAGGGACAAGTTTGTGGTGTAAATTTGCTTCAAATGTAAGCCATTGCCATTGAATCTTTTATACAGCATACATTTTTTCTTTCAAATTCTGATAATTTTACCTTATATTGTGAAATAGGTATGTTCATCTCTAATACAGCCCCTGTTTCATCCATTAGTGTAGGCATCTCCAGAAGTAAAGGATTTTGTTTAACTTCTATAATATCCTGTACATGCTTAACTGGTGCTGGTTGTTTATCACTTGTAGATGGAAAGTGATATAAGTTACTCATGTTATCCAAATATACAAAAATGTAGTCCACCCAAAAAATAAATAAATAAATAAATAATATATATATATATATATATATATATATATATAGGTATAAATCTATAAACCCAGTGGAATCTCAATATATATTACAAATAAAACAAAAAGAAGACCGGAAGCATGAGTAGCTTGGTTTATTCAGTCACAAGTAAAAAACTTTCACAGTATTCACACTGCTTCTTCAGGTATCAAACTCTTCCTGCTACAAAGGTTACTTAAATACATTCAGCTAACAATAATCAATTAAGCAATTACCTAATTAAATACTAAAAAAGATGTTCTCTAAAAACTTAAAAATTATACATTATTTTTGTAGGCCGCGGTGGTGCAGTTGTTAACGTTGTCGTCTCACAGCAAGAGTTTCTCCCGTTTGATTCTCGGCTGGAGCGCCTTTTGTGTGGAGTCTGCATGTCATTCCCATGGTCGAATAATGCTAAAGACATGGACGTAGGTGCGAGCATGAATGGGCGTGCCTTTGTTGAAGGTTGGGCGTCGGGCTGGCAACTTAGCACCGTAAAAATCCACTGCCAATCATGAGCGGACCGGAGTTCTGCTGTGGCAATCCCCTAAATGGGAAAAGCCGAAAGACAAACAAGACAAACATCATGCAACTCTCTTAAAACAGGCTTAATGCTTAACATATCATTTAAGCCTGGTGTAAAATGAGCACTGAAACACAAAATCCATTTAGTTTCCATCTTCTCTGTTAAATTTCTTTTATCTCCTCCTCTGATGTAAGTAGTCTTTGTCGTCATTCTGTATAGGTAAAACTAACCAAAGACTAAAAGATAGGATTTGTAGTAATTTGTCTGAGGTTAGGAGGAAAAAGACTACTAATGCACTTTATAGGCACATTTTAGATAAGGGTGATGAACACAGTTTTAAGTTTCTTGTTTTATATAACACCCCAACTTACATCAGAGGAGGAGATAAAATAAATTTAACAGAGAAGATGGAAACTAAAGTTTGATTACTTCAGTTACTTAGTAGCCAAATGGTTATGTTTTATGCATGTATTACTGATTTAAGTGTTTTTGGTCAGGTGCTATGGCCAGATACCAATTCACTTTCTGAGATCAGTTAAATCCAATTGTAATGCAGCAGCTAAATTGCTCACCCTTCTTTGTTATAGACATAATGGCATCTACTTTTCTTACCATCACCTTAACTATCTTAATAGCGTGGAATAAAAGTCAAATTTCCTTCAGGTATTTAACACTTTTAAAAAACAATCCAAACAATATGACATCAACAGC